>NC_041374.1:14623125-14880625 GCF_900634415.1 Cottoperca gobio
TTCCATCTAAAATTAGAACAGCACCTTGGAGATTACAATAACACAGAAAGTTTAAGTTTAGCTAAATACAACTTCATAAAAAGCATCTTTGTCTTTGTTTCACCTTGGTCTCTGTCACAAGCTCTGTTTGTTATGTGTGCAGCTCTTTCTCCCTTGTCATTGTTCTCTTCATTAATTCTGGGGTTTCAGCTGTGATGAACCAAACTCAAGTCTTGCATTTCTTATAACTTTCTGTAACCCCTTTGTTGGTTATAAGACATTTTTTCAGCTGATAAGGTCAACAGTAACAATGGATCTTATTATTTTTGTGGTTCCCTCTATTCCATTTGGAATGGCCAGTTTGGGGTTACACTGCTTGGATTCACTTTGCTGGTTTTCTAGTACACACACACATACACACTTTCTCCACCCCACTAACTCCATCTCATTTTCCTCTAATTGATGGATGCCGTCTCTCACCCCTCATCCAGCCTCTCTGGCAGCTTTAAAGATGCTTTTAATGGGAGCTCAGAGGACAGCGCCATCTTTCTTTTTCTCTTCTCCTTCAAGCTAGCAGCCATCAATGCATCTCTTGAAGACCATTGTGTATGTGTGTATGTGAGGGAGAGAGAGTGAGAGAGACACACACAGAGACACAGAGGACCAGCTGTGAAGTGCGCTAATAGGCTCGCCCAGCCCGATGTCGCCGTCTCGCACGGCCACGGCTTCCATCTCCACCCCGCCGCCCTCATGCCCGATGGGAACTCAAGCAGCCTCCTCAAAGAGAAATAACACTCTGGCATTGTTAGCTGAAGAAAGAGAGAAACATGAGGAGGCAGAGACAAAGAGAGGGAAGTGGAGACGAAGAAAGACTCCCTGTTCAGCTGGTATTATACTTGTTGCATTGCTCCTGTCTGGATATGAGTTAGCTGAATTACATTTACTACTGCCATAAAAACGAGTTGCTTGCTTGCCGTGTATACATTTCCTTCATAGATCCACATGTGAACGTTTATTTTCATGTCTGTAGTAGTGATTGTGTTGACCTTCTCTTCTGTGCTTCCTTGGGTTCATTTTTACCCAAAATGCATTGTTAGGCTTTTGATCACTCGTGTAGCATGCCACAAAGGAAACAACATCAAGTTTAAAGGTAGAGTAAAAGAGGGGATGGAAGCTTTTTTTCAAAACCCCGTTTGCGGCACCTTTTGTCTGTCAACACCATTTAATTGTGTAAAGTGTGTGATGCTTTGTTTGGAGAGCCCACAACCCTTCATTGAGCTGATCAAAACAGGCAGAACCAATAGAGATGAAGGGGTGCAGGTGGAGAGCAAAGACAAGGGGGGGTGGAGGGGGTTATCAAACTCTCTCTCTTGCACACGCACACACACACAAACATACACACAGTCACGCTGTTTCTGAATCTTCCTGTGTTGGCCTGCCTTTGCACAACTCAGTGAGCACAATCTATCAATTCAATTGTGCTCATCTCATTCACTTTATTGGTGTTACTGATGATCACAATCAATATGACCAGAGCAGTAATTCATTAAAAACAAACAAACAATTTATTTATTTACACATCATACATTATTTATGATGAAATGATATAAGCTTGTAAGCACCAATATATGGACTCTGATAACTATTAATTATTGGGTTTGAAAAACAGGTACTAAACAATCACACGGACTACCCCATCACTCTGCCTTCATCACCCTCTCTCTCCAGGCTGTCTTCATCTGCTCCTCCCATGACAGCCCTTCCCACCACCACCACTCCATATTACAGCACTAATACTGCCAATTCATGTGCAAATATTTGAGTCTGCCGTCAAATCCCTAATCACACCGATCAATCTTGCACATATTACCGTTTAACGTAAGAACCTCGGACAAGCACATTGATTTTGACATAGCCCTTCCCCGCGGATATATCAAATCAAAGCTTTTTTAATATTGGGTAAATATTCCCTTCCCAGGGTGACAAGGGAGTCGTATCTTATAAAGCTGTTGAAGGTGGATTGCTATCACACAATACTAACTGGCAACGGTTTTCTCACCTTGCATGGATTCCTTGCTGCACTTGATGCCTTGTTTTTGTTATTTTCACACATAAATGCAGTTAAAACACAAACCATTCAGATGTCCCTCTAATGGCGCCTGAAAGTGCACCAAAATAACAAACCTGAAAGGTTTGAGGTTAGAAAACAAGAAAATGTTTGTAGCCTGCGTATCATCAGGCTAATTAGGCAGAGCCAGGCGTTCTGAATGCATAGCTAATGAGCGCCTTCTCCATCTCTACCGGGATCACCCGGCACGTCTAATGGTCACATAAATTCTCATTTATAGGTCATAATCTGTCATTTATGTACATGGGCTCCCCCAATTAGAGTCTTGGGCCCTTCAGACTGATGCCTCTCTGGGGGATTCACAGCTCTGGTACCCTGGCACTCACAGAGCCCCATTAGTGACAGACCCTGACCTGGCGTCCAAGACGACTCCGGAGGGCTGTGGATAACTTGGCTCATAAATGACACTGGTACATGGAAATGGTTCCAGGTGCTTGTCGTGAGTGTCCTGTGTGTCTGTTTCTATGTCTGTCGGCCTGAAATGGTAAGGGACTGACAGGAAACTAGCGTTGAACCTAAATCAACATGGAAGAGACATGAATAGCAGGAGCTTGGTTTGGCTATGCTTCTTGTACTGCCATTTTGTTGGACAGTAATAATGTTGGCATGGTCAGCTCTGGAGAAAGAAACAGAGAAGTTAAGTTTGAATTAACCTCTCTCAGCAATGTCCTCTCCAATGGAGACAGAACATATATAGTTCTGAAGGGATAAATGATCCCTGAACTATAGCATCCTCTTATACCTGAGAGTCCGAGACACTGCAATTTATTTAATTTCTAGGCATACACAGTTGTGTTTTTGTGTATCTGTTTGTCTGCATGGTTGGATGTTTGATGGATAAAACAAAGTTCAAATCTGGAGAAATGTCCTCTCTTGCTTGCACCACTTTTGAATATTCCATATTTATTAGCAAATATAGCTCCCAGTCTTGCACAAGTTATATAGTGAATTTGGTTGAAATATGCCATACATAAGCACTGTCATGACATGCATTCACTGCTTTTATGAAATATAAAGTGAGATAGAAATAGTACCATGATTGGGTTGTAGGGCACATTCATTTATTGAACACAGTGCATTTAAGTTGGCAATGTTTCCTAATCTACCTACATGTAATGATGGTTGGACCAAAAACAAATAAGGAGGCTTTTGACATTTTTTCAATAATGTTAGAATCATTGCACTTCATATGGACATTTTGAGTAGATTAACTCTTGCAACATCACTCTTATGCTATTGCCTTATACTGGCACTGTCTGCTAAGACATATAGACTAAAAAAGGACCAGCAGCTACAGTGAGTCACAGTGTGAGATACAGCTAAAGTCAAGTTAGCTGTAATGGAAAAATAAGGCCAAGTGAAGAAGTGAACATTGAACTGCCCACACTGTGATGACCCCACAACGACCCTGGATAGTTAGCCCCTGTTGACCCATTCCACATAAAGTAAGCACCAATGCTGTTGCTTTACTAGGAAGTCAGTTTGGATGCTTTTAGCTTCAGCTTCCTCTGGAGACCCCTCTATTCATCACAGTATGTCATCACAGTCACATTTACTGTTTTGTGTACTCTTTTTCTCCCTCCTACTCTTCGTCCTGTCTTTCTATGGTTCTTAGAAAAAGATCTCAGAGAGACCTCATAGTACTGTTTTACTGAAAAGGAAGGCAGGAGGGCATCCCACTCCTGTAATTTCTGTCAAATGGTCAGTCCACATGGTTTACTCTAGAATGGAAGCATGTCTGATAGCAACACAGAAAATAGAAAAAGTAGGCCAGGAAAAACGGTTCATAATCCTGTAATTCAGTTAGACAGTAGACTGCTTTGTCGTGTGCTGTAATCACAGATTTTCGGAAAAATATGAATAAATTCAGTGTATTGCCAGTGTTTCTTGAACCATCCCTGGCAGGAAGGATGCTAAGTAAGAACAATGGTACAGTCCAAGTTCTAGTTGTGGGCCAGCCAGCTGTGTTGCAACCCAAGCCCTCATAGTCAAGCCAGAGAGCCTGTACAGGTCAGAGACAGTGTGTGGGCGTTTAGTAATTTACTTCTTGTAAAGCGCTCTCTAGAGGGGTTTTCTTGGGTTCTGTTACCAGACAAGGAGAAAAGGAGAAGGTTGTGTTGTGGTTCACCTCTAAATCTGTGGGAAAAACTCAAAGAGCACATTATTTGATGCCTCTCTAGGATGCAAGCCAACCATACTGTAGTCTCTCTTTTGAAAGGCAGAGTTCTGTAGACCAAAGGTTTGTGTTGCTGGATCTGCCAATCTTTATTGGATTAAAGGCCAGAATAGTCAAGGATGGGTAAAGCAAGTAGGTATACAACATATCAATAAAAGTGGTGTAGGGAATTAGAGAAGTTACAGAAGGTTAAAGCTTGTAAACAGGGTAAGAACCGGGCGGATAAATATAAGACTTTTCTGGCCCTCATAGCAAACCTGATAGTCGGCGTTTTGCTCTTACTGTACCACTCTTCAGCGGTGTGTTTATTCACTGCACTGAAAGAGTCATTGAGGCTTTAATGTGGCCCTGACTCTGTTATTATCTTCTTGTTGACATTCTTTCTTCAGATGATACCAGAGTCTCCACTGGTTAGTGGTTAGCTCTGAATAATGCATATTAAGTAATGAGCTGCCCAAATGGATGAGTGTGCAGTCAGTTAGGCCATGCATAAAGCAATCAATTATTCGATCAATAGCCCTCATTAGTCCATCATATAGTTAAGCTGTATGTATGGGCCTCTGGTTGGGATGAATAATTTACAACCCACAATGGAAAATGGGAAGGCTGGCCCAGTTCAGTGCTGTCACATGTCTGATGTTGCCTTCTTGTTGGAAGAATTGAGAATACCGACATTTATCATTGAATTCTAACATTAATTCATGCATTTAAATATAGGTTTCTGCTGTAGTATTATTTACTATATGATCATCTTGTCTTATTGTGTAAGAGTGAGGAAGCTCTTTGACTTTCATAGGAATGAATGAGCTACCATTTTTGAATGCAGTATCCAGTTCTCTGTAATACATCCATGGCTGGAAGAGGTATCCCTCCATCTGTTAATCTACCTGAGGTTTCGGTTTTTCTGATGACCAAAGGGTCGAGGGGAAGAGGGTGAAGCCACTTTTAAATTTGCGATATGTGATTTTCTACTATTACTAAAAATTAGTAAATAGTAAATATTTATGTGGCAGGGAACAAACCTGTGATTTCTCGATAGCAGGACATTGCTTCTCAGCACTGCTGCTCACATCTTTCGTGTGATCAATCCGACCCAACTCTGTAAATGTGTGGAAAATTCCACAAACAAAGTCTGGAATCTCGTTTATTTTTTCAATGGAATGCGTTAGAGGTAAAAAGCTTCGCTGCACATGTGAAAATGCACCTTGTCTTCAAAGCCCTCCACGAAGAGTCGTGCTGCGCAGCCTACTGTATTTCCATTACATGTTTTCAGATCTTGGTCGGCGGTCGTGATTCAGACCAGCAGCGGTTTGTCTTTGTTTTCGTGCTAATGACTTGCGCCTAACACACCCTCGCTGAAGGGGGCAATGCTGGGAACCTGAGCCAAGCCAAAACCGCTGGCGCCAGTCCCACATAGGGATAATCTGGATGGGGCGGATCCTTTGGTGATCAGAGTACAGTGCCGCCTTTCCCGTTTGTTCTCATGGGACCCTTTAAGTGAAGAAAAGAAAAATCATGAAACAGCATGCAGGAGGACCATTATACCTCCAGTTTTTATTCATTTCTGTGTATTTTTATTCACCTAATTCATAACACCCACAGTTTTAACCAACTTTAAAGACCAGAAAGTACTTTTTCTGTATTTGACTTACCCTGGATTTGCACTCACAATTATCAGCAACCGATGTCTACCATTCCAATCATTAGGCTAACCAACAGTAGTCTCAATTCCCAGCCCAGTGTCTTAAATCCCCTTCCTGTCATAAGTGGCCATGTTTCCTTCTTCTAATTGCATCCAGCCATTTGGAATCAGACCTGAATGGTTGTTTAGGTGTTAATTGGTTTGAAGGACTGCTAACAGGAGACAAACAGGAGAAAGGTGAATTAGGACGGTGCATGTGGCCCATAAATAGCACAGTGTTGCCTGGGTGCTGTCATGCCTTGTTTAGAGGTGTTCTGGCTTATGTTTTTCCATTAGGTGGCCCAAGAGAAAAGGCATACACATGCACATGCACACACACACACACACACACACACACACACACACACACACACACACACACACACACACACACACACACACATCATTTATCACACAGACATACATGTTTTTGTGTTTTGCCTGATGCAAAGATCTTCTTTTAACTTCAATATAAAAGTCAATGCCCTTAGCCACCACTCTAAATCATTCAGTATCAACAATGCATTTGAACTAAACGTAACCCCAATAAGCCCATTTTAGCATATTTACAGTTAGCTGCTTATCAGATTTTCTGCACTGTACTCCTCATTCACACACAGCTTCACTCTTAGTAAAGAAAAGCTTCATACTTGTGCCATCGACTCTTCACTCAGCCATGGTCTTCATAGTCACCCTCTTCCAGAGGCACACGATTAATTCATAAAGTCTTCTATAAAACATGAGTTACGGGTGGAAACATGGTCACACAGCTCATGGAAAGCTCACATTTGGCCACCTCTGCTAGCAGAGATTCTCTTTCATACCACATGACTTCTTTAGATACAGGGCCAAGGATAAAATGCAATTTAAATAGCGTTCTTTAGATGACTGTGAGATGACAGACATCTAACAACATCTCCATAATGTCAGTCAGAAGGCAGTATTATGGAAAATGTCTGGGCAGTGATTGCAGTTAGATCTTCCAAATAGCATATTATCCTATACTCTAACTCTTGGACCTGTGCATAGTCCACAACTGGAGCTGAAATAAAACCTCTGCCAAAGACCTCAGTGTCCAAACATAACTGATCTAAAAAAATTGATTTGGAGTGCTCTCGTTAAGGAGCTCAGTATTTGAAATACCAGCACAGAAAACTGAGCAAAAGCAAACGTTGGCCTCGTCAGTGTCTGGTTAACAGCTTTTCCTTTAACCTTTGATGATATTTCATCAAAAAGATTTATTTCCCAGAAGTCACGTTCTCTGTAGCTTCAGTAAAGTATGGACAGTTTTTACATGCATTTAGAATGTGTCAGGAATCTCTTTCCTAACAAGTGCCACTATGTCAGAGGCTGCTGTTTACTTGCTGAGAAATCTGCTCATTCTGTTCCTTGAAAGCTGCAGTTTACACATCTTCTGAAGGGGGAGATTATGCTCTTGGGAGGCTTTTTGTTGCACCTCAAGACACTGCTGCCTTACTTGCCTGCCAAGGCCTTTTTTTCTACGCAGATCAGCTGTCCACCTGCTAGAAGAGCTGACATTTTGGCTCTTGCTGCATGCCCCACTTTCCAAAGGAGCCTTTGAGAATGGCTGAGAGGATTTGCAGCTGTGTACAGCAGAGGGGGTGGCTAGATCTCCTGCTGGTATTGGTACGGTGGTGGTACAGGGCAGGCTAGTGTCGCTCTGGCCAAAAACACTTGCCTCTGTCTTGTGGAGGGATGGAGTGTGAATGAAAATCTCTCTTTCTGCGTCAAGCTCTTTCTATGTCTTTGTGTGATTCTTTTACCTTGAGTTACTTTCACACCTGCCCGGAATACTCATTTCCCACATGGGGTATTCAGAAGTAAAGATCGGAATCTGACTTGCTCAATAATAGATTGATTGGTATCAGCTACTGTACATGTCAAGCTAAAATATTAAAAACAATATATCTATTATGGTATTGTGTACCTTTATCACATGGCCGAAAGTAGAATGTTAGGGAAGAAAGAGGGAGAAGGGAATATTTAACTACTGTTGCAGAAATTTTGCTCTAACATAGCATTAACCATCCCCTACAACAGAGAGCTGCTATGTACAGCTAGACTTTCCACTGACTACATCTATTCCCTGATGTCCCATTGACAACTTAAACCCTTAACTCAAGCGATAACCCTAAAAGAAACCTTATCTTAACCTCTTCTTTATTCAGGCCCCATCCCAAACTCACCTCCTAATCTTAAATTCATGAATCTCAAACTCCTTCCCCTTGCTTAAAATGTCAAGGTTAAAAGTATAGAACGCAATAACACAGACAAAATCTCACTCACACTTCTAATCACTTCCTCACACCCATACCTCCTGTCCTTTATTCAGTGTCAGCCACTGCCCGCCTCAGTCATGTCGTTCCATTAGCACTGTAAATTAACTGTAAGGCCTTAGGGGAGAAGGTCATTTAGATCTCCGTATTCAGACGATGAACTTTGCCTAGACTGGAATCGACAACAAAAAAAGTCAACCCCCTTGAGATTGGCCAATTGATATACACGATTTGTGCAAAGAGATATTGAGATGATAAGTGAATGGTAACTTCAAGGAGGGCTGTGTTGAAGGTTTTGAATAAGAAAAAAGAGTGAAGATGAGTAGGAGAGAACAGAGGTTTGGGAAAAGCGAGGGCAGTTTTATATTATATATATATATTATACGATGATTTTGTATTATGTAAACCTGAATATTTTGAAAATTCAATAAAGAGAAAGAAATCAAGATACAGAGACACAGGCAGATCTAAATGTGTTAGGCAGACCAACAGAGCAGACGGTGAAAGAAAGCAAAACAAAACAAAAACATATATATATATAGCATAACATATATGGCAGCATGAAGGGATAGAGAAAGAGATGAAGATTAGACAGACGCAAGTAGAGAATATGCGTGTTGACTCTCAGTTTGTGGACTGGAGAGAGGTGCAGAGCCTCTCCTCCCCACCCCTGACTGCAGTAGACAGCATGATCCACCAGCTGATTTACATTCATGCCACCTTGCGCGAGCCGACACGGAGCTCTCTGCCATCTTGTGAAGTGCAGGTCTTTATTTTTCCTCTCCATCTAGCTCACTTTATCTCCTTCTTCATCTCACGACTGAAAGTTCTCTGAGTTCTGGGCAAGCTGCAAACAGTTGGATATTTGTTTGTCTTGTGTATCAGAATACATTTTGCATCCATGCTGCTACTCTCACACCTAAATCTCAAACTCTGGGACAAATCTTGACAGGTAGTATCCGTGATAACCTCATTGATGATATTTAGGCAACTTCTTGTAATTATGATGCATTATAATCTGTGCCATTGACTGACAAATACAGTAAAACAATGATACATTGTGACAGATCTGTGTTGACAAACGATGCAAACACAGTAACTGCAAAAAGGATGTTGACTGGTATGAACCCAGGTCAAAACAGGCCTCCAAACACTGACACATACAAGTACATAGTGTACATAGTCACATACTGTAGACAAACGCAGGCAGATCCCTAGACATCTGTGTGTCTGGAGACGGTTAGCGTACTGCTTTCATTTGACATTTGACAGCAGTAAACAGTCGTGGTCTACCCTACGGCCTGGAGTTGTCATCAACACTGCCAATTAAGTGTTGATTAGGAGG
This sequence comes from Cottoperca gobio, assembly GCF_900634415.1. Lineage (NCBI taxonomy): Eukaryota > Metazoa > Chordata > Actinopteri > Perciformes > Bovichtidae > Cottoperca > Cottoperca gobio. The sequence goes on from NC_041374.1 coordinate 14,632,732, forward strand.
TGGAGCCGAATCGTAGACAGCTAACTACTCACTGCCAAGACCCCAACCTCGCCCCGTTCACCCCTAACACACCCTAACCTCACACACACACACACACACACACACCAGAAAACACACATCCACCAACCTCTTTGAAAATCTCAGTCACTTAAAGCAAATGTATCTCAAGCTCAACTCGTAAATGTTAAGTTTGATCACAAAATCAATGTTGTTAAGTTCTCAATGTCCAAAATGTGTCACTGTAGTGTAGTCATTCCCCAATTCACCTTTGAAACATGATTTCATTTGATGACAAAATACCTGGTGTAACTCTTATTATATAACTTTTATTTTAAAACTATTTTTACGTAAACTACATCTTAAGGTAACTCTATACGAGGCTGTTGGAGTTGGCCATTTAGGCATCCTAAAATAGTCAGATTCACTTTTTGTACATCAATTATTAAACTGACTTGAAGTAACAACATTTTCAAATTAGGAACTTCAAGGTTTTTCTTTTCCTGATCCTTTAACATTCTGAAATGAGTTATTTGAGTGGAATTTTTTACAGTTTCTTAAAACTGAAATTCCACATTAGATTCAGTCTGAAGTTATCTTCATCACTCCAGTATTCTATCACCTTTCCCAACAGCTCAAAACCCAACATCTACCTCAACCTCCTCAAATTAGTGTGCGTTCTGTCAGACTACGAGCCTCAGATTTGCCCCCTCCTGTCTTCACCCTCAAACCAGCTCATCCCAGATCAGTGCTCTGCTCTGCCCAGCACAGCTTCTCAAGGTTGGGCCAAGGAGAAACTGCAGAAAGGCATCTATTGCCATCTGTTTTATTTGGAACATGACCCATGTCTGACCATGCAGCCAGGTATAGAAGAAGACAGACCTACATAGTATGACCAGATTTAGACCTAGATGGTGAAACAGAAAGCAAGTTATTCCTCTTTTATTTTTGTAAAATCAGTGTTGTTTTCTGGTGTTGTCAGCAGCGTTGTCACTTGTTTTTACAGCTGACCCTGGTAATTATGAGAAATATTGAGGCTGACTTTGCCTGGCATAGCTCTGTTATTTGTTTTCTATGAGGTCAACTTGGGCACTGATAGATGCTTGAGAAAATTGCCCAACTCCCCCATAACCTCAACATCAGTAATAATACCCCATATCCTTAACCAATTAGTCTTCCCCGCATATCTGACAGCCACAGAGCTTTCCTTTCTTAAATAAATATTGTTCCTCTCTCAGCAGGAGCCTCAGTCATGGGAACCCTCTGCCCTTAACGCAATGTCACCCTCCCTCCCCAAGGTCGTCTAGCCAAACTAACCAGTCCCCTCGCCTAACTAAATGGACTAACCCAAGAGGCTGTGACATCTTCATCTATCACAGCCTTGATAAGGGGTATCTTTAATTACAACCTCCTCTCCTGTGGATCTGTATCTCTTTTCTCTCTCCCTCCTGACAGACTCCCATCAATCCATCCATCCATTCTTAAAGATCCCTCCCAGGGAAGGCTATAGCATGTCACTGTCCCAATGCTTGGGACTCAGTAAGTCGATCCAACAGGAAATCAATATCACGGCCTAATGCTGAATAATTGAGGTTACGGGAGTTCAGCAGCACTCCCCAGACATACACCCCCACGTCGTCTTGTAACCTCCCATTATGCACAGGGTGGGGCGCACTGTGTCCTCATGTCCCTTCTCTCACACTGAGTGTACAGATACATTTATTTGAGTTAGTGACCACTTTAACACTGGAGCGCTCCTTCAATTCTTTGCTCTTAGAGTTTACTAGTAGTTAGCCAGTCATGGAATTACAAGAGGGCTCATCTGGTGAAGCTAAACATACAGATCAACCTAGAGTACTGGCCCGTCTTGATACATTTTTAAGATATCTCTTGACAGACATACTGTGGATGTGGAAAAAACTGCACTTTGAGAGCAATCTGAATGACCCTGTGTGTAAAACTCCATTTACATTTCACATACCTTACATCTACTTCCTTTGTTCTATTGTCAGAGCATGTAGACGTGATAGGATAACAGGAGAGTACAATAGCTTGCAAGTTACTTGGAGTGTGACGTGCACTAGAGGGCACAAGCTGCCTTGCTAAGACACCAACCTCCAGTTTGAAAGAACAGAGAGGGTGAGCTGAGAGTTGGAACTCTATTCAAAAGGGTGTTAAGAGACGGAACAGAAATGTTTCACTTTTGTGATGAACGACTAACAAATTAAAACCCATTAACTCTTTTACAATGTTTGATTCATGTCAGAAGCTAGATTGAGTAGTTTTGTCATTTGTGAGACGGCTGCACTGTCAATGTTTTCTTGCACAGAACACAGTTTTTGATTTGATTTTAATGTTTTGTCCGGCTGTGTTTATGTAATAGCAAAAAACTGTCAGGATTAGTTTATTTCTTACAAACAGCGTGCCGACCTGTTTGTCTCTGACTTTGAAAAGAGCCAGACTGAGAAGTAGTCACCTCTAACACACACAAATAGACAAAAGACAACGACTCAACTCTCCCCAGCCCTCGCTCGCTGCAGCTAGACTTTTTTTAGACTCCAGGATTCTTCAACATGAAACTGACTGCAACACACCGTAACACTCACACTTCTTCACAGCCAGAACCTTGGTGCTGATGTGCTTGGCTTCAGCCCATGGCAGCCACATGAACAGCATGGAGAGGAGGAAGCAGCAGAGAATCACACTCAATATCTCAGTAGCTTGTGTCCTTGTTATACAGTCTGACGCTTCATTGTTGAGTGTACTTGCTGGCGTTACACTCTCCAGACTCTCCATCCTGCCTTGTGTATGCTTTGATATCACAGGCTTCAAGTTTTATCACATAGCAAAACCCCTCACACCTCAAATAGGCCTCTTTAGTAAATACCAAAACACATAGCAATGGTTAATGAGTAGGAAAAAAGAAGTGTCATTAACACCAACATCTGTCTAAATGTGAGAAGAATCCACACACACTTCACACACACACACGCACACACACACTTTTAATGGTGTATTGACTGTCAGGTTGTCCTTTTTGAGCACACTGTTGTAATTGTTCTCTTCTAGTCTAACACACTGGTTACACTTCTCTCTCTGTGTGTTCCTTTATTGGCACAAAGCTATTTCTTTGTTGTCTTCTTGTGCGTTTCAGTGTGTTAGTGAGAGCGTATCACTTTTCATATTGTGTGTGTCCCCCCCCCCCTACATGTACACACATAAGGGCAAGCATCCTCTCTCCCTACTTCTCTTCGCTCCTCTTCGTTTCCTCTCCCTCCAGGCTAAGGCCACTCAGGCCTGCAGATGGCAGATAATGACAGTGCTGTCCCCACTGGCTAGTTGTGTGTGTGCATGTGTGTGTATGATGTGGGTGTTGTGGTCAGTTCAGTGCCAACAGTGGGGTGTTTAGCTCCACTTGGCCATCTCCTTGTTGGCTGACTGGATGGCTGGGTCAAATCAAATCAAATCAAATCAAATTTATTTGTATAGCCCAATATCACAAATTATACATTTGTCTCAGTGTGCTTTACAGACTGTACAGGTTACAACATCCTCTGTCCTTAGACCCTCGCATCGCACAAGGAAAAACTTCCTAAAAGAAACCCCAAAATTAAAGGGGAAAAAATGGAAGAAACCTCAGGGAGAGCAACTGAGGAGGGATCCCTCTCCCAGGACGGACAGACGTGCAATAGATGTCGTGTGTACAGGATAAACAACATAGTACAAATACAACATTTGACAGAAATTATGTTGTGTTGGAAAAAAAAAAGAAATAGAAAGTTTGGATGAATCCAGGAAAATGTCAATAAGGCTTCCCGGTGTCCAGCAGGACCAGGTCAGCAGGCGCTGTCACGATTCATGATCCTGACGTAAACTTTATCAGTGGCAACCTGCATAGAGATAGAGAGGGAGAAGAAGAGAGGGAGAAGAAGAGAGAGGGAGAGAAGGAAGAGAGCAGGGAGGTGTCCCCCGGCAGTCTAAGCCTATAGCAGCATAACTAGGGGCTGATCCAGGGCAAACCTGAGCCAGCCCTAACTATAAGCTTTATCAAAAAGGAAAGTCTTTAGCCTACTCTTAAATGTGGAGAGTGTGTCTGCCTCCCGAACACAAACTGGAAGCTGGTTCCACTGGAGAGGAGCTTGATAGCTGAAGGCTCTGGCTCCCATTGTACTCTTAGAGACTCTAGGAACCACAAGTAACCCTGCAGTCTGGGAGCGTAATGCTCTAGTTGGTTTATAAGGTACTATGAGATCTTTAAGATATGCTGGAGCCTGACCTTTAATTGATTTGTAAGTCAGGAGAAGGATTTTGAATTCTATTCTGTATTTTACCGGGAGCCAGTGCAGAGCAGCTAATACAGGAGTAATATGATCCCATTTCCTTGTTCTAGTCAATACACGTGCCGCTGCATTTTGGATCAATTGAAGAGTCTTAACCGACTTTTTTGGACAACCTGATAACAATGAGTTGCAGTAATCCAGCCTTGAAGTAACAAATGCATGGACTAGTTTTTCTGCATCATTTTGAGACAGGATGTGTCTTATTTTTGCAATGTTACGTAGATGAAAGAAGGCAGTCCTTGAGATTGTCTGAAGCCAATAGAAGGTCATTGGTAACTTTCACCAGTGCCGTCTCTGTGCTATGATGAACTCTAAATCCAGATTGAAAAACCTCAAATAAACTATTATTATGTAAAAAGTCACACAACTGTTTTGCGACTGCTTTCTCAAGGATTTTAGCGAGAAAGGGAAGGTTAGATATCGGCCTATAGTTGGCTAAAACCTCTGGATCAAGACCAGGCTTTTTAAGAAGTGGTTTTATTACAGCTACTTTAAAGGATTTTGGTACGTAGCCTTACTGGTTGCCTTACTGGCTGGCTGAGCACTTTATTGGCTGACCGTGTTAAACCGGTGGCTGACATACTAGCTGATACGTCTACTTATTGGTTGACTATCTGGTTGCCTGGCTGAGCTTGGAATTTGTTAATTTTATAATTTGCTGACTGTCTGATATTCTTACTGGCTGATTAGCAGTCTTACAGAGCACCTGCCTGACTGACACACTGACTGGTTTAGTGGCTCAACACTGGCAGCTGCACAGCCAGCTAAAAGACAGGTAGAGATATGGTAACCAGAGTGTGTGTGTGTTGGCCTCACTTTTTTTTTTTACCTCATTCTGTGCCTACTTGTATTTTATTGCCTGTAAGGGGAATATGTATTACGGTCCACTTGTCAAGCTGCCCTCTTTGTGCTCTATGAAAAGTGCATGAGCGTATACTTTTTTGCTTCATTTTTGGAAAACAGCAACAATACAGTAAGTTTTTGGGATAGTTGCTGATACCAAAAACATACTCAAGGATTTATTTTTGGTCATTAGAACTTTTTTTATTTTCATTAGAGGTTTTCTTCAGGTAAAGAGGTATTTCAGCGATTTAGTGTTACTTGTCCATCAAGTTTGAGGGATTTTGAGAGACAGTTTAGAGAACAAATGGTCAATCCCAAGTATTGAGAACCTCCAAGAACCCTTGGATCCAATATTTCCCGTAATGCAACTTGATAGCATCTTATAGTAGACCTTTCTTCCCTTGTAAAATATCCAGTTTCGGCAAAAATCAACTTAGTGCCGTAAAGCCTTACGCACTTCTTGCAGGAAATCGTACTCGCTCACCAAAGTTACATAGAACACGAACAGGCATTCGGGGCGCAGCGTGGGAATGACAGAGGCAATACTCTCCTTATTAAAAAGTCAGTGTAGCGTCAAAATGATTTTGAAGCCGTTTTTTGAAGGTAAAGTCATTGCATAATATTACTTTAAATGTAATCATTGTATTATAATTGAAAGAACTGCATGCAATTATTAATTTACTCCAAGTAAGATGTTGCTTTCAGTCTTCAAGTGCATTGAAGTATTTGTTTTAAAGTCTATTTTACAAGTTGAAAGTGCTTCTCTTTGCATTTAAAGTATTCTGAGTACACATGCCTCTTTGGTGGCCAATTGCCCCAGGCTATGAGGCAGATCACCCGGGGCCATCACGGGTGATAGGGCAAAGGCCACCCAGGAGGGAGACCAACACCCTAATTTGGCAACAATATATACACCTCAAAGCCACAAAGTCTATCTTTGTGGCACAGCTCAATCCTGCATTGTTTGATCCTGCATGCATACAACATAATATGCAAAATTAAAGTAAAAATCCACACTTTAAAATAACTATTGGTGACCTTGGCATTCTAGGTAAATGTTGGTGTTTTGAGGTGTCCCTTATTATTTTCAAGAAAGGTCTCCATCCAGATATCTCCAATGCAGATGCAGATACAGTTTACAGCTCTCTAACATATCAATGTTAGATGTGAGCTTTTAGTGTCATCTTCTGAGAATCAAAGACAGAGGGCTTTTCTCTAGATCCTTTCACCAACACTGTGAGACAGATAATATTTACGTAATTAGGGCCAGCATGTATAAGACGACAGGCTTAAATTCTTCTGGTTAATGATTGCGTCTGGCCTTGTTAAAGGTATGAAATACCTGATTTTCATCTGCCTGGACTACAGATGTATGGCCTTGGCAAGGATATGGCCCTCCCTCTCTGTCAGCTCCACTCCACTCTCTGCTCCTCATTCCCTCCATCTCTTTCCACCAGGGAGGCCTGAAATGTTTGAAGCTTTCCCTTTTTTCCTTTGGCCCTCTCTCTCTGTGCCGAGGTCCCTGGATGTGGAGATTTTAATTACTCTCTCCTGGCTTTGTGCATAACCAATGAAAGATTGAAGGGCATTTCCCTCTGAAAGGCACTGTTAGAATATGGGTTTATCTAATGCCATCGCTTTGGGAGAGGAATACTAATACACAAACTGTGACTTTTCGTGCTTTTGTGCGTATCTACAGTTTGAGTGTGTATGGATGGCCGGGTGCGCTCACATGCTCATATCTTTGTGTGTGTGTATTTGCGAGAGCGGCCCCTAAACAGACTGTCTGGCTGTTGTTTTGCATGTGAATCAGGGCAGGGGAGGAATGGCATTATTAGATTGGGTGTGTAGCGTGGTGGGGGTGGATAGGATAAAGACTGGGGGAGCTGGCTGGCAAGTTCATTGCATTGATTGGATTTCTTTAAGACCAGTTTGAGGGTGCAACACCTCGAGGTGGTCCCAACAACTCTGTTCAGACAGCAAAATGAATATAACTCGGCATTACAATCAATAAACAATATCGTAAACAAATGATTTGATTTGCCGATAGAATGTTGTGGCTCAAAGTGAATTGAAAATGAGTACATTTCTGTACACCTATAATGGAATAGGTTAATTATTATGATTACGTTTTAAAATGTAGATGTGTTGATGGAACAAGATTAGTTCAACATTATTTCATGTGTCTGCGCAATGTTAATTAGTGTCAGGTGATAGCTGGTAATTTAGCCCACCGATGTCATAAGATGCTCATCATGTTTCTTGCTTTCTTATGGACACCCACCCTAATTGCTTTCATGAATATGTCAGAATCTTTCTCTCCCTCGCTCCCTCCTCTCACCCTCTCATTTCACTCTAAAGTTGCAGACAGCCAAGGTCTTTTGTGTGCTTTTAAAAAAAGTGTTATTTATTTCCCAGGGCTGAATAAGGTTAAATTGACCACGAACATATGACCACGGGTTATAAGGTATTAATATACAAGGCAGAACGTTACGCGGGCGAAGTAGGAATTTTCCCTTCTGTCAGCACTGCGTAGGTAGCTCTCACATAGGGAGCCCTAATATGTGTGAATTCGCTTCCCCCAACACAGGAGGAAAACTTCAAAGGCAGGGACGAGAACTTGGCCGAGTGGATTTGAAAGGGATGAGTCTCTAATCTGGTTTAACTTTGCTTGCTCTGTATATTTTCTCACTGACTCTTCGCCTATTCTTTTTTTTTAACACCCCTTCCACCTTGTTTTTTCTTCTTCTTCTAGCAGTGAATCCACCTTGCTTTGCTTTAAAAATTGAAAGAAATGATGACTTAATGTTTTAGCGAGAACAGCAGCGTAAACCAATCTCAGGAGTTGCGTTTGCTTGTTTGGGGATTATATTTCTTTAAGCCTGTCATCTTCCTGCTCGTATAAACTCCCCCTTCCTATCTCCCCTCTCCTTCCTGCCGCCCTCCTCCACTGCCCTCGCACACCATCTCTGTTATAAACGGGAGGATGTATTCCATGTGTCGCAGCATCTTTACGAATTTGCTTTTGCGGCGTGTGTCATCATTTCAGGTCTTGCCTTAGCAAGCCTTCTGACGCTCTTCTCTTGCATCAATTCCATGTGACAGCACTTGAAATATGCATATGTTTCTGAGGCGCTGCGGGGTGCCATTTGAGGGTTATTTGGAATGCTAGCGATGGCAGGCCAGAGTGCTCGAGACCTATTCTCTGAATATTTGATGGTCTTAATGAGCAGGAAAAATACAGGACTAAGCACTTTGTTGGTTTGCTCGACTCTCGGCGTGTGAGAAATAGTGGACGGGCGGAAAGGATGAAATATTGAAAACTCTGTGATAACTCTAGGATGAAGGTTCACCATTGTGATGTTGCCTAAGGTCATCCAAAAGTTACAAGTAAAGGTCACATTCTCTTAGAGGGAAATGAAAAGACCACGTATTGTCATTACAGTGAAGAATGTATCATATCAGGGTTGTACTGTGTTGATCTCTTTGCATACCGATAGACGATCAAAAATCTTTGATGGATGCTTAAAGGATCCATGACTGATAAATGGTGAGTGTCGAAAGGGATGAATGGATGTAAGGATAGATGGGTGGTGTGTGGATGAGGAATAGTTGCCCATGGCTATTACTCAACAAGTTTAGAGTTCTAGCAGTTTCTGGTGGAGTGGCTTTCACAGTTTCCACCACCACTGTACCTTTAATAACTTTGCACCCCTGGTGCCCTTGCAATAAAATGATGATGAATGATAGGGAGTGGAGGTTAAACCTACATTGTTTGTGTGTGTGTGAGAGGGTGTGTTTGTATTTTCTAGCAGAGGCAGTGTGTTTAAGTTACCTCAGGCAGTGCAAAACTTAACACAACTTTAGATAGATGGATAGATAGATGAAATGTATTCATCCCAAATAGGGAAATTCTTGAAAAACTATTCATTATACCAATTAATAGATTGATCTAAATTGTCATTCCTTCCTTCTTTCATTTTAAAACAAATATAAGAGACATTTCCACAAAGCCTAGCACACTCACAGACAAATAGAAGTCAGGGGGAGTAAACTCAGCTCATTAAATTCAGCTTATCTGCCTATTATTTATTTTGTAATCACTGTTTATTGGAAACATATAGAATTTTTGCTATTGGTTTGGAAGTGAAAAGATCAAAAAGTGTTACTGACAAATGAATACATATGAATCTTGCCTCCAGAGGTGACTTTTGGTGCAGCAATAAATATTCAGAGCAGGTCGTAGACTGGCGCAACTTTGGAAGTGCTCTTTAATTGAAGGTGTGGATTGAGCGGACAGGTTTCCCGAGGGTTGACTCATGTCAGCCGTCCCTTCCACTTGGCTATGAAAAAGCTGTTGTGGCAGATATGGATTAGCGTCAGAGCATCGCGGCGCAGGTATTACATGTCTCTGGTGGCACTGCCAGAGCTGCCCCCATGACTACTAATAACCTCTGTTGTCTTCTGTCTTTTGAACGCGGCTTGGTGTACGCTTGGGACTCCTGTTTTGTACGGGTGCCAATCCTAATGCCCGGGCTTCCTGACAGATCAGAGGTTCTGGAGGTGGAGGGGGGAATTGGAGAAGACAGAAAAGAGATGGAGAAAGCTCCTCATCCCCTCCTCAGCTTTTTCTCTCCATCTCTTCTTCTACTCCACCCTTGCTGCCAAAAGCCGGAAGGAGATCAAAGGAGGCCGACATGAAAGGCATCCCTGAGATTCTGTTTTTCAGTGCCCTGTCTCCTTGCTCTCTCCGTTACAGATATGGAAATGCTGAATCCCAAATACCGCCTTCACCTAGGCTGCGGAGAAAACCTGGCCTCGTCTGACTTTCTCTTTTCCTTTTGCTTCTTCTTCTCCGTCTCGTCTCACCCCTTCATCATCATCTCTCTCCATCCTCTGCTCTTGCCTCTCTCCAGCAGCCCTCAGGCTTCCAGGTAGATAGGGGTTGATTGGCAGCTGCTGTGACAGTCAGTGGAACCGGCTGAGAGTGGATGAGTGTCAGCCTTGCTCCAGGGGCTTAAGGCAGCAGCAATGTTGTAGCTCCCTGCTGGAGAGAGAGAGAGAGGCCCATGAAATAAGACTCAGTCAGTTCTTCTCTTTTCCTCGCTTCTCTCAACTGAAGCAGGTAGGAGCTATATAGGTTTTTCAAATTGCATCCAGAGTTTATCCTGAGACTGGAAACTGGAACATTTCTTCCACTCACATCCTGTCTTGTGCTTTCATTCTGTCATCCCTCTTGTCCTACCTTTGGTTTAGATATAACTGTGTGTTATATTGTAGCTTGTAGCATCTTGTTATTCGGGGGGCTCTTTAAAATTATAATTCACTCCCCTCTTCTCCCTCTGCTCTGAATCCTCAGCTTCAACTGTTACGCCACTTGACAATTAGCCATGCTGTTCCTGTTTTTGCATCGCTAAAACTTTTTCGTCCTTTTGAAAAACTTCTGAATACAACTCGACGCCCCCTGCACAGCAAGCCAAGGGGGGGGGGGGGGTATAAAACAAATTTAAACATGAATTCATCTCAGTTCTAAAGTGACTGTGACCAATTCCCAGATGGAGGGAAAGCGTTTGTGGAATGGTTTTCGTGGTTTTTGCAGCTTGAGCTCTGTCCTGTCACCAGCAACAACTGCATCAGCTTTCCCTCTGGCCAAGAGTGCCCCCTTCTCCACAGTACAGACAGAGGACCGGAAGATGATGGAAGGACCTCAGAGAGACACGAGAATTGGAGGAGGCTTTATTGGGTACTTCTCAAAACTGACAGCCCTTACAGTACCTCCTCCAAAGATACTCTGCAGATGTGTATTGATCCTAAGTGTGTGAGGAGGTTTATGTTCTTTCCCTTTTCCATTCCGGTTTGTATGTTTTGGGCACAGCACAAATAACTAGCTACAAGCAATGCGGAAACCTCTGGAAATAAGTGTCATAACTGGACCTGGATGAGCATAAACTTGTTCGGAATCCAGAAACTAAGAAACTTAGTACCCATGGTTGACTTATACTCATATGATATACATCAGTGCTAAAGACAACACCGTGCCTGCTGCCCATATCTCTCTGATATGAGTTCAAAATAGTTTGCGAAGCTGTTTTAAATGAATCTGTACCACACTTTTTTTTGTCAGAAACTTTCATTAGGGATTCATTGAACCTACATGTCATGTAAACCTTAGGTGAACGGATGAAGAACGGACAGAGCAAAGAAAAATGTGGCCGTACTGCTCAAAAGGAGAAATCTACTATCTGAACAGTGGGAACTTTTCATATCTCTCTGGGTTTAGGGGACAACCGAGCACTTTCAAGAGCGCATAAATATTGAATGCAGGATAAATGCAGAGCCATTTGATTATGAAATGGAGGGTGTGTGGATGAGTTTAGCTGTACATGTCAGACACCCACAGAGTGCTCTAGAGTGTCTGGTGAAAGGATACAAGGCATAGCGAAGTGGACCTAATTAGGGGGATTTGGAATGTATTTAAAAATGAATCACACTTCGCTGTGACAGCAACAACAGTATTCACCACTCCTCTAAATGGGCAGCTGGCAGGCAGGGGGCTTGTCAGGTTGCTAAATACTCCCAGCAACATATGAATGGTAGTCCTGATTACTTTGTCACTAATGATTCATTGGCTCGCACATGCATTCGGGCAGCATAAATACCTCTGGGGACAACCCTTCACCCTAGTCTGTTCACAGCCGCCTCGGCATCTTCACATAGCTGTTCCTTTCATCGCTTTCACAAACATTTTTCAGCCAAAACATCATTTCATCCTTCAAACACTTCAAACATTCTCCACGTCCTGAAATAAGTTTTAACATCTTGTTAATAACCAGATATCAAAGTGTAAGATGAAAATAAAGTAGATCTTTTCATGCCTTAATGTGTGAATTTACACATTTGCCAATACATAAACCTTCAGCAAATGACCTCATCAAGCTGCCTGATTTCTAATATTAAGGCCTTCTTATTTTGTAGCACCGGATCTCTTTCCTCTCTGATTGCCTCTCGTGTGCACTGAGCAAATTTGCGACAAACCCTTACAACCTGAGGAATGTGATTTCAAGATTGGAAATGGAACGTGATTAGAGTGAAATGGGTGAAGCCTTCAGTGATAAAGTACGTCTCAGAGACGGCACTGGGATGCGAGGAAACATCTCAAAAAAAATTCTGTCTGCTTTAATTGTGCAAAGCCAGCGTGAGAGATGTCGGCGTGAATTACGGCAACAGTAAACCACATGGGCATATTCACAGAAAGGCATAAATTCAGACGCGGATACAGAAACACATACACACTTTACGCATCACCCTCTGCATATGAATTAAATCAAATAGAAGAGCAGGGGCTTCTAAACTTGTTTATATGCAGATGTCCCTGCGTTGGGGTGATGAAAAACAGCAAATACATGGAGAAAACACTTGTGCTATTTTTACCTTCAGACAAATACGATGCGGGATGTACGAAAGCTGTTTGCTCCCAACGGCGACTAATGCTTTCTTTGTTCGTCGCTCTCCCCACACCCATGGCCTTTCATTACATAGATTTATAGGCAGGACAAATACATAAAAAGGAACTCATCTCAAGTCTGTAATATACATACTATTGTTCTGTGTAGCATGTTGTGGATCAGGCTGCTGCTGTATGATTGCTCTGTCTGGATGGAATACGAGGTTAATCTTCTTGTGAGAGGTTTAGTAACAGGTTGTGCTGGCAATGAAAACCACTTGGCACTCTACCACTACAGGTTTTATGCTTTCATTACACTCTCTCTCTCTCTCTCTCTCTCTCTCTCTCTCTCTCTCTCTCTCTCTCTCTATCTATCTGTCATCTCTATCGCTCTCTGCTACTCTCTTTATCCTGCTCTCTCTCTCTCTCTCTCTCTCTCTCTCCTCTCTCTCTGTCTCTCAACTCACTCTCTCTTCTCTCTTCTCTCTCTCTCTCTCTCTCTCTCTATCTGTCACTCTGTCTATCTCTCCTCCATCTCTCTCTTCTCTATCTCCTGCTCTCCCTCTATTCTCTCTCATCTCTCTCTCTCTTATCTCTCTCTCTCTCTCTCCTCTCTCTCTCTCTCTCTCTCTCAATCTCTCTCTCTCTCTCCTATATCTCTCTTCTCTATGCTGTCTCTATTATCTATCTCTCTCTCTCTCTATCTCTGCACTTATCTCTCTCTCTCTGACTGTCTCTCACTCCTTTCTCTTTCACTCACTCTCTCTCTCATCTCTCACTCTCTCATCTCCTCTGCACTCTCTCACTTCACTCTCTCTCTATCTAGTCTCTCTCTTCTCACATCACTCTCTCTCCTGCTCTCTCTCTCTCTCTCCTCTCTCTCTCGCTTCACTCTCTCTCTTCACTCACTTTCTCCTTCTCACTCTCTCACTCCTCTCTGTCTCTCTCTCTCTGTCTGTCTGTCTCTCACTCTCTCCTCTCTCTCTCCTCTCACTCACTCTCTCTGTCTCTCTCTCTCTCTCTCTCTCACTCTCTCTCTCTACTCTCTCAGTTCTCTCACTCTCTCTCTCTCTCTCTGTCACTCTCTCTCTCTCACTCACTCTATCTGTCTGGTCTCTCACTCACTCTCTCTCCACTCTCTCTCACTCCACTCTCTCGTTCTCTCTCTCTTCTCTCTCACTCTCACTCTCTCTCTCTCTCTCTCAACTCTCACTCTCACTCTCTCTCTATCTGTCTCTCTCTGTCTCACTCACTCTCTCTCACTGTCTCTCTCTCTCTCTCTCTCTCTCTCTCTCTCTCTCTCTCTCTATCTCTCTCTCTCTCTCTCTCTCTCTCTCTCTCTCTCTCTCTCTCTCTCTCTCTCTGTATGTCTCAGTCCAGCCTCGACTCATATGTAGTCAATCAGCAATGTCCGATCTAATTTTCTTTATCCCAGTGAAAGAGGAAACAGAGTCTAGTGTTTCTCGCACAGCGTAATCCAGGCCGCTGTGTCTCTCTTGCTCTCTTGTTAAGTGGGCGAATTGGCTGTAGCGATGAGCCGTGTGTGTTAGACTCTGTTAATTACGGGATGCTGTGGGGAGATCTCCCTATCTGGCCTGGTGAAACGTGGCAACATATCACCTTCGTGGGAATGCAGCAGCTGCTCGCTGTGGGAGCCAAACCTGGCAACCCGGAACACACCGTGCTACATGACTGCAGATGCTGCAAGATTAGACTGTAGAGAAAGAGTTGCTGCACAATTTACAGCATGATTGAGTGATTTGGGCTGAGGCCGGTTACCTGAAAATGACAAAACATACACACACTTATATACCGTTCACGTATGGTAACTGGTAACATTTCTGTCTCTCTTTATCCCCACGATACACACTAATACACAAACATGTTTTTCCCTCTCTCTCCAGCTGGTAGCAGTATATGAAGAGCAGGATCCTCACAATGGAGGTGACGGTACCAGTGCCAGCTCCACCGGTACGCAGAGTCCCGAGCCCTTCACCAGCGACATGAGTTCGGCGTCGTCCTTTCAGCCCTACCAGACCAACAGTGAGATCGAGGTCACACCGTCCGCTCTGCGATCCAGTGAGTTCAATGAAAATATTGCATCACCACTAATAGTTCACTGTTAATGGAACACACCACAAAAAAGAATCCATGAAATACTCATTTTAATAACATAGCTTTTCATATATTGCATGCAATTTACATCACTAGAATATCAGGGTGCTACATTGGGATTTCTACCTTCTAGGAAAAAGCAATTTACAAATGTTGAGAAGTACAGTATAATATAGAAATAACTATACGGCCTGTGCTGTGGGTAATCTATGCCACCAGCAGGAATTCAAAATGGAAAGTTTAAAAGGTTAGGGACATGAAAGCTGACATCTAAAAGCCAAAAAGCTACAGAAAAATGCACATATTCAGCTATTTATTCATGTCAATGATATGAAGACCCGAGAAGCTAAACCACAGCATACAATTTGACCAAGGTTGGGTTATTGCATTGAATCTCCCAGGCTGTCAGAATGTGGGATAGAAAAACCGAGGGATTACAGATTACCAATACATGTGTGAGTCATGGGACTTTTCTTTATGAGCTGTGGTTTGTTTGTTGTGGACCTGAATGAAACAGTACCGAAATTGAACAAAAAGTAAACTTCTACTCTTTAACAAACTGGCCAGCGTCTGTTTTACTTGACATGCTTCAGATATTGTGTGGAGTCGAGTGTCCTTCCAAACTACGCGGTGTGTCCAGGGAATGGCCGTGTTCTCACTTAGACAGACAGGTAGAAACCGAGACAACGGAAGGAATTGAGACACAGTTGGATACTCAGTCATGCGTGAGCAAGAGCACACATGCCAGAGCAAGGTGGACCTGCACACACTCACACACAGGCAAAAAATAGCACACAAGTCAGTGACTCAGATATTGCTCATGTCCACATATTCACGTCCCATGAAGTGGAACCAGTGAGCGGATGCAGAGCTGTCTTAAACTTCAAAGGACATCTAAGACATTCAAACCACAACTCACACATGGGCATGGACTCACACACACACACACACACACACACACACACACACACACACACACACACGTACGTGAATGAACAGTAGACTTTACTCCGCTGCCCTGACTTAAACTTCTCTCAACCTGCCTGTTAGACTGTGGAGATTTATGGAAATTGTTCCAGACAATGGAGCAAACTGAAAGTCAACCAGTTGCACAGTGTGAGAGGCAGGTTGGTTTGAAGCTATCTGACCTCCTGTCAACTTGCTTCAAGCAAACCAACATTTGAAGCACTTGGTTTCTGAGAGATATGTTAGTCTTTCATCTCTGCAGTACTGAGTATTTTATAAAGCCCCTTTCACACATGCACCACAACCCTGAAATTATTTAGACATTACCCGTGCGTCAGAACGCAATTGTCCAAATCATTTGGACCTGACATCAAACAGACTTTACCCTGCCAGTTCCTTGTACCAAGTGACAACAAGAAGAAAACAAACATCCAAGGGTAAAGAAGAGGGGTCATTGACACAGAATGCCAATGAAAATGTTCAACTGGAGAGATTCAAGAATTTTGGTTGTGTAAGGGCCGACGCCGGAATCGTTAGACAAATTCTAGGAACAGCAATATTTTATTGTTTATGACCAAATAACAAGCAGGCTTTGTATTTGTGGTGAAACATCATTTCTGTTTGGTCTTGCTACTTGGTAAATACAACAGGACAGATACCTTCACACCATCACTACATTTTCATGGTTAGTTTAAAATCACAGAATGTGTAATATGTGTAATATACGCAGTGGTGGAAGAAGTACTCAGATCTTTTAATTGTAAAAGTCCTGCATTCAAAACCTAGTTAAGTAAAGTACAAAGTATTGGCATCTAAATATCCTTAAAGTACCAAAACTAAAAGTACTCGTTATGCGTAATTGAATTACTGGATTATGACTATCGAAACATTAATTATATGTCAATGTTTATTTATTAGGTGATTTATATCTGTAAGTAACTAAAGTTATGAAATAAATGTTGAGGAGTTAAAACTACAACATTGGCTTTCAAAATGTAGTAGAGCATCATAAAATGGAAATACTCAGATAAAGTACAAGTCAAAATTGTGCTTAAGTACCGTATGGTACTTGAGTAAATGTACTTCATTGCATTCCACCACTGAATATATGGTGATTTAATGTGAGAAAGTAAGACGTCTATCAGTGTTCTCCCTGATCTGATCCATCTGGATTCTGCCAAATCAAAAGTATGAATTTAAGTAATTGACTAAACAATTAGTAAAGCAATGACTTAATAGTTGAATAAGTGTCTGATCTGTAGCTCACATTGTGACTTGATCTTTTTGCCACATGTATTTTCATTCTGATACCACAATGGAGGGCTTAGGAGAACTCTGGCCCACCCACCCACACAAACACACAATGCCCTGTAAATTGTAGGTTTAGCATTCAAGAAATATAATGACGATATTGCAGAAAAGCAGAATAATTGATTGCTTCCTACACAATGCGTGGCACACGGTGATGGGTACGTTTATAGCAATTTGAGGATAGTTAAGAAGATAATTAGGAAAGAACAGCTGAACAGGTAAAGCCAATGATATGTTTTGTTTTGTGATAGTTTTACATAAGTGCAGTATTATCAACACGATGCAAGTGAAACTGCATTGTTTACAAGATATGTTTTTCTTTGGAGCCTCTTCCTCACTTACAAGTTCCTAATTCCACTCCACTCCAAAAGTACCTCAGAAAGATGTATATGTGTGTAGTGCATAACAATTTTAAGAGACGGAGAGACCTACAGACTGACTGGCAACACATACTCAGACAGATGAACAAGACAGACAGGCGATGGTCCCTCCAAATTACTGGCAGCAATATTGCATATCAGACATCAAAGTGTTGCAGCGGCGCCCTTGGCAGCTGTGCTCTGAGGCAGAGAATTATGGCTGTTTAAAATCATCATCTTTTGGAGCCATATTGATTGTTTTTCCCCCCTCCTACAACTCCCAAAGTCCCAAACTCTCCCTCTCGCTTCCTTTCTGTCCTCCACCCCTCCCTTTGCCTCCGCCTTGGGAGCCCATTTTAGATTTCCGTGCTAACATGTGCCGTGCAGGTCAAACTGCTAATAATTGGATTGGAGATGAGATGTAAATTACAATAATGAATGCAATTTTCCCATAATTATACGGACGGCGGAGCTGCTTCTGCCTCTACTCACCACTAAATCCTAATCTTTCCGAAGTAAGAGAACATTTCTGAAACTTTGAATTAACAGTGGATCTTAATGGTGCTTGTAGCTTTGAAATGGAATGTTCCGTTCTTTGTTGCTCAGAGACTTTTACAGGGGTCCTTAAATTTGACCCAGAGTTGACTTTATATTACTGGCAGTCGTGTTGTGAAAGCTTTCGTATGTTTAAACTGTTTCTTGACAGGCTCTCATGTGTGGACACAGGCTCCTGGGTGACACAAACACTTGCTTGTTGTTTGAATATCTATTTGAGGCTAAAATGAATATTAGACGACAGCCTGCGGACAAACAGAGAGGAACAAATTGAAAAGATGTCCAGTGTTTATGAGGTAATCGACACAGTAATAGTTGCTCCAAATGGCCATATTGGAAGGTATCATTTCAAAATGCACATTTTCAGACAGTCTGATAGTGTGATGAACTCGGTTATTCCCGTGCAAAGTGACAGACAAAGCTCACCTGCAAACAGCTGGCAATCATGGTGTGCAGTGGGTGTGAATGTTGGATCGATGTTTTTAGAAAGTTACAAGTAAGTGTCTAAAGTATCATGTTATCTACAGCATTGAACCGAGGCTTTTGATGACATCATATGTTTACAGCCCGAAGGACATTCCCAAGTACCAGATTACATGACTCTGGCATTGATATGTCTTCCTTGAATTTGACTTTCATAGATTACTACTTTTATGTGATTGTTCTTTCCCTGTTGGGGGTTTGTTCTTAGGTTTTTATATGCTCAATGGCAATTGCTCAGGATACACAATCAGAAAATGGGAGAAGCTCAAGTGCTATTGACAGAGGTTAAAATACACTGACATTGATGTGGAGTGGCTTTAAAACACTTAACAGAAGATCACAGTGATTGCAACGATACTTACATGATTGACCCCCTGCCCATGAACAGATCAAACTAAAATATCTACATTCAACTTGTTATTTTGAGAGTTACACTGTGACCACTTTTGAATCAACCCCTGTCAAGGCTCTCCCTTCCCTAAAAAAGACAAATGTGGTGATCAATTGTCCACTCCTCCACTGACCTGCTCCGGCTGTCCCTGAATCTCCGCTCCCTTGGTCCTTGAAGCCCTTCGGTGACAGGGTTGCTGGGAGGCCATTAGAGAGATTGCCTGTGGGGGGAGAGTGTGGACACCTTCGAAGAGGAGGGCCTTCATCTAATCAATTTGGCTTAGTGGTCTGCCACTGAGGAGGCTCCCTGCAGCCAGCCAAGGCCATATAAAAGTCACTACAGAAGAGGAGAGACACAGTGACGCACGGACAACACACGACATAGGTGTACATTGTGACTGACATGTTGGTCTGCACACCCAACAGTTTTAAAGCACAAACTGCTCAATTAAGAAATTCAAATTCTCAAACTTACAATAATTAATATCTGAGATAGTTGTATTCTTTCAGCACTTTTTTAAAGATCTCAATCTATTTCATCTTTATCTATTCAAGGCTTAAAAAGTGCACTGCCCTTCCCATTGTGGGCTCTCCCATGGGTTTGGGTGACTTCCAAAGGCAGTGATTGTCAATTATAGATAAACTACCAGTTTTAGGTTTGGAACCAAATGCAGCTAAGTCTGATCGCAGGCACTGATACTTATCATTCTCATCTGCACTCTCTCTCTAACTCTCTCTGGTACAGAACTACCTCTTCAATCTCTCACTTCAGCAGTGAGCAGGTGATGCAGTGTGATCTAAGGGCTTAGATATCTGAAGAATCACAGGGTTGATAACGGTGGCAGTGTGCATCCGCTGATTGGTCCTGTCTGATGGTTAACCCATCTCACGTCAGCTCTGTCTGTCTCCTTCTTCTGCCCTACCCTAAAGTTCTTAGAATATTGGGAATATTATGTTTTCAAATGGTCTGTCCGTACATCAGTCCGTACGTCTATCCGTAACTCTGTCTGTATGTCTCATTCTCCTGAACGTGATCGCTCAGGAATTACTTCAGGGAATTTCTTAAAATTTGGCACAAACGTCCACTTAGACTCAAAGATGAACTAATTAGATTGTGGGGGTCAAAGGTCTATGTGATCTTACGTCCGTCCTATTCTTTGTGAACGCGATATCCCAGGAACACATTGAGGGAATTTCATCAGATTTGGGACAAAAGTTCCCTGGATTCAAGGATGAACTAATTAGAATCTTGGGAGTCAAAGATCTACTTGTGTGATGTCACAAGTGATGACATTTGGGAAATAAATTAATGTAAACTGCAACTTGACTGGTTGGTGGAGAAATAAGACTGCGAGGCGTAATCCCTGCTACCCTTGAACACTCTCTAACAGGACCTTGAACCTGTGCTGGTCTGTGCATGCTGGATTAACCTGTTATTGGGCCCCAAGGCAAAAATTTACCTTAACCCCCTTCAATGGACTGTTTGCTAATGAACTTCAAGGTGTAAAAGTGCATAGCAGAAAAATAAGCATTGAAGTACTTACATGTTTCCCTTTCACCAGTTATGTAAAACTGGTGTCTGCAAAAACATAGGATGAATGTAAGAAACACATTCCCTCACTGAGTATTATCATTACAGGCTCGTTTCCACTGCATGGTATGTCCGGCAAAAGACGTTTAAGCGGTGTACAGTAGGTACAGCAAACAGCTGATCGCCCAGCCTACACTGAGGGAGTACTATCTGCAGTGGAAAACGAAATATAGAAAAGCACCTGGTACCAAAAGAGAGTCAAGTTGTGCAGAGCCATACCATGCAGTGGAAACACAGCCATAGATATACTCAACTCTTCTTCAACAACCGTCCACAACCACTCCGACTGTGCATCACACCTCTCAAAGTAGCTTCAGAGTTGAGTACACACTCAGCAGTGAAGATGTTGGGATAGCAATCCCACCATTAGCAAGCTGAAAGCACTTTTAAAGCCACCGGCCCTCGTGAGACTCTGAACTGCCTTCCTCTACCTGAGTTAGTGGAGAGGCTATTAGTTATGTCAACTCTTAATCATACTCACGCTTGTAGAGGGAGAGAAAGGGAGTGCCCAGGGTGGGTTTTTAAACTGCTGTGGAGTACGGGTTCTGTTCACAGTCACTGGGAATATTAGTCATAAAAACACTCATACTATCATAATAACATGCAGGGCATATTATAGCTAATTATTGCAATGGCTGGTACTGTTAAATGGTGAAGACACTGTTTTTGTAATGAAGTGTGAAGTGCTTGGAGTGGTAAAAGTCTCCACTCAGCACCACTGGGAATGTGCTACCAGTATTATTCCTATTATTACTTCTGCCAGGATCCCAATAAAGCAATAGCTAGACAGCTGAATCATGTGGAGTTGTGTGAGTGTGTGAGTGTGTGTGTGTGTGTGTGTGTGTGTGTGTGTGTGTGTGTGTGTGTGTGAGAGAGAGAGAGAGAAGAGAGATTGTGTGTGTGAGTTTGTTGACTGCTTTATTACTTCCTGAGCTGGGCTGAGATCAGTTCTGCAGGTCTCTTGTGTCACACTTAAAGCAACACAGGAGCAGTGAGGTCTTGATTGGAAAACAAAGTTACTTGCACTTTCTGACATGCAGAAATAGACTCAAATGGTGATTGGCCATAACCCCGTGACAGGGAGCATGGGAAAGGAGCCATAGTTTGTTTGCACTGACTCTGGTGTCATCTCAGACACTCACCAGAAGGACATTTATCAGGAATCATGTGTCTGCCTGTCGCTATCTGAGATATGGCATCCTCGTCCACATCTGAATTCTCAGAGAGTTGACATACATCTTGTTCACAGTGGCACCACTTGAAGTAATAATCTTGGGGATGAGACTTTGCAGAGACAGGAAGTATGTGCATGAAATGTGTCTTTCTCAAATGCTGAGTTTAAGGAGTTGCTAATTGATCCCATACTGAAGGTATACATTCAACAGAAACACAATCTTATATTTTTCTCCCTTTTTCAATCCCAAGTTGTTTGCTTGCTTTTCTGGCCTCCCTCCATCTAAACAAGGACAGCAATCAAGAGAAACTTGTTTGCCGTCTCAGTCAGCATTTTTACAGACATACTTCTTTTATCCAAAGTGCAATTATATCATTTCAAACAAACAAATATGGAGTTCACTGCACATCAGGAGTTCCAAAAATGCAGATCGTTCAAACAAAGGAAACACATAGGGGGAACAAAGGAACAATAGTTCAGGCTTAATCTTAGAACACATCACTGAAACATTTATAATGATTATATAATTAGCATAACTACTGTTGCATTTCTGTCTATTCAAATTAAAAATGTTTCATTGAATTGATTGAACTATAAATCTACAGCCATGCTAAAGCAAGAATTATTTTTTAACTTAAAATGTGTGTCTCTCTGTATCCCTCATTAGTCGGTGAGAACCTCTGTGGTTCGTTTATATTGTGTATGACATGTCAAAAGAGGGTCAAATTGGCCAAGGGCAATGCCTTGTGGTCTTAGAACGATAAGTCCTCAAAGGGTTGGGAGTGTTAAGCATCTCTTTGTGTCCAGACTCTTCGTCCCAGTGGACCTGAAAACAACCCCTCGACTCCTCCACCCTCTTCATTAGTCCCTTTGTAAGAGGCCCCCACCATCTCTCGCTCCTGCACCCATCTGTTTCATTGTCTTCCTCAGGGAGGTCACCTGTGAAGTTTGTCTGCTTCAAAGCACATGTGAGAGAAGCACTTAGAGGCATGTGCAGGCACATGCTGGCAGCCACATGTGGCCTGAAACACACCTATGTTGACACACACCTAATGCAGGCAAACAGAGGTTCATTCACACACGCAGATGCCTACATGTACACAACATGGTAACGTTGTTGTGCACACACGAGACAGTACATGTGCATGTTTTCACAAATGTGGACATGTTGCAGAAACGTTCCAATCATAACAAGTAATATCTCATCCCCCCTACTCTCGTTCTTCCTGTTTTTCATCAGATCCAAAAGATACAATCCACCCCAAAGCTCTGTGAAAATCCCAGAACACTCCCGTACCACATTCCCATCTTCCCGCAAACATGATCACGTTCAGAGTACTTACTTTGGCTCACAATCACAGCTTTGATCAAAGCAAAACATTTCCGCATACTCTGCTTGATTTATAGTTTTTTTTTCTCATCGAATGGTTTTCGTCAGCCATTTGAACATTAAGGGCAAATTAATTTGACAGTGTGCAGCAACGACTGGACAGACTTCCTTTATGCTACCCATGCACATGTTTAGAAACCACATGTTATGTTACATTGGACGGAAGTTCTGTGTCTGGAATGTCTGGACATGAGGAAAAAGCTGCTCCTTATCTTTTAGAATAGATTTGAACTCTAAATCATTAATATTTGTTGAGATGCTTTCATTCGCCTACAGGAAGCACCAGAAACACATGAATGAAAAGAGAAAATCCTGCACCACTGCAGCAAACTCTCTTATTATCAGATCTTGTGTGAAGAGTCTTTCTTGCATTTTCTTTTGTAATGGCATCACATTTTATATTAATAGTAATAACACTGTCGATCTCCATAAGGAAAGTCTCCTTTCATTGTCAACTATCTACTGCACATGGACTTGTAGCACTCGGCTACAGAAAAAACACCCTGGAGCGGTTTGGCTTTTGGTTTCTTATTCTGCAGAAAGATGCAGGTTGACTTGAGGGGTTGAATTTCCTGCCCACTTCCTAAAGCGTGCTGCCTCAAATTTCCTTTGTCATGTGGAATTTAGTCAAGTAGCTGAGATCAAACCCAACCACAACTAGCGGACTCAAAGTATCTCCCTAGTGTGGCTTGGGAATAGTGTCAGGGAGTATAGCTGAAGGCTACAGCTTTTGACTGCAGATCAGGAGGTCCTCAGCTCAAATCTAAGAGCCCCCCTTATTTTAGGGTTAGGGTGATGACATGATCCACGCTTCAGATGGAGACTGGGTTCAATGTGTCAGCAATGTGTCAGCAAGCTCACACCTCGCTTAAAAGTCATAGATTCATACACCAGTTGCATTGTTTTACCTTAAACCTTGCCGAACCTAGATCTTTGTACCTTGAAACAGATATCACTGCTGCCATCTTGCCAGCAGTTCCAACACTGTAAAGAATGGGATAAACCTGTTTCAAAGTCTTCTTTTAGAAAGCTTTGTGTGAAGCAAGGATATCCTGACAGGATGTAGTTTTATAAAGGATTAATGCGTTTCATTGTTTGATGTTAATGTCCACACGTTATAAACTGTGGGACTGAAGTTTTTGAAATGGCTTAATCTCTAATGATATCCTCTGATTCATCAGCCGACCACTGAAACAAGCTCACTGTTAGTTTACACGTATAGCGATGACTGCTTAAGACAAACACACCTAACCTTTGTGAGATTTTGAACTAAGACAAACTTGGTGGTTCAAGATAAATAAAAAGTCCATAGGACGAGAAGGTAAATGTTTCAAGAAATTAAAAAGGCACAATTTGTGAGAGCCATATGCAATCTTCAACGTTTTTTTCAAAGAGTGTCCAGACAACTGCAAAAGTTTTGATAAAGAAAAGTTCATGCTATTCAGCACATGAGGGCTGAGGGCTGAAGTACTTTAAGTGCTATTGCAATTGCTGGAAAGTTACTTGGATATTTCATCACTTTATACACCTTACTGTGGGGTCAAGTTGTGCCATCGCTGTGAGCAATTGAAAGTTCCAAGTTCCATCCAAACTGCAAGAAACTTGAGCTTGCATTGACAGCATCACTCTTTTTCCTGTTTTGACATAAAAAGAAATCTCCTTTTGGTACCGTGACACAATGCAGCTAATTATCTGTGAACTCCACCATTGTTATTTAAATATACACATTTAAAAAGCAGCATAGATTGACTGTTGTAATACTTTTTTGATGATTAAGTGCTACATATAGCACTTTTTAAGCGCTTAGCCACCCTATGATTTTCATATAATTCCTATAAAACCATCACTTTCTCCCACTTTCCGATTATTTCGGGAGAAACTGGTATTATCAGCATTGTCAGTGAGACCAAAAGAAAAGTCTCCCGACACACTATGCCACCGTGTTGCCCAATTACTATGTTATTTCTAAGGGTGCTTTATTCACCAACGAAAAGTTAGATTTCCGAACCCCCTGCTTCCGTCTCATCATCCCCTGCCTCGAATCTCCATGAATACCTCATGTGCTTTCATAACACTGCGTGACTGATCAGAGCGATGCATATCCAAAGCACAGTCTGCACATCACAATACCATCTGTTTCTTAGCATCCTCCATTCACTTTTTAGAAAACTGTCCTAATAAAAGTTCTTCCCATAGTGCCGAGCAGCATGGAGTTCTTTTCGTCTTTTTTCTCTTCTCTGTTGCTCTGCTCTGCGTTATGGAAAGAAAGCCTCTCTGATATGCTTTGACTTGTTGCATGTATACTACTCTAACCTCATACATGCTGTTTGTGTGTGTGTATCTAAGGCAAAATGGATTCCTGCGTGTGTGAGCTGTTTCAAGATTAGCATATGTGCTCAGTGACGGCTCCCAGCAGGAAGATTTTAACCAGAAATGCCTCCGTCCATTGAACAACGCAGGCCTTACACCAGTGCCCGTATCACTCCTCCAGCAGCACTCCTCTCATCTCACACACCAAATAGCTCTCTGTGTTTCCCAATAAATCATCAAAGGGTCCAGAAAAAGTTGGGGAGTCTGGTGAAAGTTTGCATTTGTCATCTTTGTTGAAAAGAGCAGCTGAAGTGAGGATGTTTTTGTTCAGAGGAAGAAGTTGTTCTCGTGGCTGAAATGTTTGCGATATGGATTTTGCGTACGTGCTGTCTGGAAACTGCAGTGGAATGAGCTCCATGCGTCAGATGCTGTCTGACCTGCCAGAAACTAAAATTCATTCACTCACTCATCAGCCTCCAGTTTCTGCTCACACATCGTCTCCCTGTGACAAATACATTTGTGACAATGTAGGCTTATTTAGACATAGAGAAGGAAAAGGCTTCGTGCCATAAAGTGATTCTGCAGCTCTTTTTGCAAACACTGCACGCTTACCCACTCTGGAAAACAGAGCAGCTCCAGTAAGGAACCCCAATCTTCCCTTCTCCGGGCCACATCCTCCAGCTCTGACTGGTCCTGAGGCGTTCCTAGGCCAGTGAGGAGATATAATCTCTCCACAGAGTCCTGGGTCTTCCCCGGGGTCTCCTACCAGCTGGACGTGCCTGGAACACCTCCCTAGGGAGGCGCCCAGGTGGCATCCTTACCAGATGCCCGAACCACCTCAACTGGCTCCTTTCAACGTAAAGGAGCAGTGGCTCTACTCCGAGTCTCTCACGGATGGCTGAGCTTCTCACCCTATCTCTAAGAGAGACGCCAGCCACCCGTCTGAGAAAATCCATTTCGGCCGCTTGTACCCGTGATCTCGTTCTTTCGTAACACACCCGGATATCCAAAATTGTTGGTTTTGACAAGGAAGAAGAATCTGCCAAATAAAAAGGACAATATCTCTGCTGCTTTAATTTTAATAAATGTTTTAAAGTGTCCATTGCGAATCTGACAATGTTATAGGAGTGCAGTGCTAAGTCTGTCATAATGCATGATTTAAACACACTCACACAGATCAAGACTCTGCTAAGTACATGTGTAAAACAAGCGTACACACACTACAGTTCAAGGCCAATACACACAGATTTGTATTGTAGCTACTGAGGTGCAACATGGTGTGATTGTTGTGTTCAGCATTTACCCTCCAATTGTTTCTATTTTATCTGGGTACAAAAACTCTTAAAAATCCAATGGGACACTCAGGAGCACCAATGGAAGCCACATTAATGAAATTGTTCAGGGTCGTTTGGTAGTTTTTTTTTTTTAAAGCAAAGTGAAGCAGGTTTCATTTCATCTTGTACCAAGTGACACCCTCAAGTCCTCAAGACACACCCCTGGAGTTGACTGACGTAATCACCCACCCTGAAATGACATTTCATGGGTGAGAAGAGGTTTGGGAGAAGTCCTTATTTATCTCAGCAGTGTCAGGTTTTTTGATATTTACTGTAGAAGTCAAAATGTGTTTGGCCAAACTAAAATGTATCAAGCTTGGTAGCTTCGGCCGAGCCTCTAGCTTCTGCCACTCTTGGCTGGCTCATGACATTTTCAAAGCGGTGTTTTTAATCATGAGCGACTTGGCCACATATCAGGCTGAGTGAGATTTATGGCCCCTTTTCTCTGAGAGCCTGTACCTCCAGACCGGCCTTAATGGAGAAACACACAAAATGGTGTTTACATGGAAGGTGCTGCCGCGGACCAATTTCTGGGCCGACTGAGGGTTGTTTGGTTTGCTGATTAGCAACTCCTTGGGGGTCTGGGTGTGGAGGGGGGTCGCCATGAGTCTGGTCTAAGTCGTGATAGGGTTGGGGAGTTGTAATGTGATAACCCTAACCCTACATTGTTTTATTTCGGCGGATGGATAAGGCATAACACACTAAGAGGAATTTATTATGCTGCAATTGAAAAATGCACTGAATGTAAAAATAAAGGAAGCTACACAACAGGGAATGTAATCTTAGTATATTTAGATGTTAACCGGGCGTGAGTTTGAACCAGTGTTCACAAACCTTTACGGGCAAGAGCAACTTCCCGAGCCCAGAGATCAAGCATGACCACCTCACCCACAATGTTATATTGTTCAGAGAAATGAGAGGCTTTGGAAGCATGTGTTTGTTCTCACTCATATGTGCCTGTATGCAAACACAAAATAAACACTAGCTGTGTCGCTCTCTGGGGTCTCAGCATGAGCAGAGGCTCGACCTAGATGAGTCAGGTTTGATTTGGGGAGTGAACTCCACTCCTCCCCTCCTCTTTTAAAATCTTCATTGTCTGGGGAAGCAGTCTGAGAGCAGCACACACACACACACACACACACACACACACACACACACACACACACACACACACACACACACACACACACACACACACACACACACACACACACACACACATTTGTGTTATTGTTGTTGAAGTGTCTAGGTGCTGGAGGCCTCATCTCTCAGGACTTGAGGAAGTCTGACATCCTCTCCTCTTTTTCTCCAGTAAATAGTCTGTATTGTCTTTCCGTAAGGAGAAAGATATCAGTCTCTGTCTCGCTCTATTTCTTGCTTAAAATGAAAACAGGACAGTTGGCTTAGCAACCCTGTGGGAATACAGCTCTCTCCTGCTGCAGTGTTTAACTCAGAGACTGTGGTTCATACCCGACACCAAACTAATATGATTGACATATGAAGTTTGTCATTGAGGAGGGGACTGATTAGTGTTAGGGTTAGAACTTCATGGGTGCATGTTTACATCCCTATTTAATGACAAATAAGTCCAATTAAAGATTATAATGCACAATTTACAGATAAGGAATGTTATAGATTGGACCACATCTCTCCTGTGCCATTGTGAGTTATTTCTGTTTGACACTTCATGCCAAGTAAGGCGCAAGAAGATTGAAGAGATCGCTATAATGGCAGAGGCTTAGTCTTAAACGGTTCATTTTTGAAGAGATTACCCTGATATAAAGTTCTGGTACAGAGATGTATTAGTTCTATCAATCATCAAAATAGGTGGAGATTCTTTCCTACAGAGGCTGCACAGCCAGTCAAGTCATATTTTAAGCCAGTTTGCAAGAAGTTGCTGTGTGAAGAGCTTCACCTTTAGAACCTGTAAACAGCTTGTTTCTATACAATGTCCTTTTGTGCATGAACCAAATGGAAAGTTGACAAACTAGCAACATAAGATTGATTTTAAATAACCTTAAGACACAAGATGATGGACTCTTTTTTTTCTCAATACATATTTGTAGCATTTGAATACTGTTTGCTAATGCAAGTATATTAACTTATCTGGTCTTTGAGGTTTGGGTATAGAATGAAAATGAAAGAGGGGGGATTGCCAGTCACCATGTTTTAGTCAGAAGAAGATTTAATATGTTTACATCTTCCACAGAGGATTTGCTTAAAGAAGAGGCCACACAAATGTAAAAAGATTTGTATGCAACACACACACACACACACACACACACACACACACACACACACACTCACACACACACACACACACACACACACACACACACACACACACACACAATGTATAGACAGTAGGGTACTTAACTCTAAAGCCAGTAGGGTTTTTGTTTTCATAACTGCCTCTTTGCTTTAAAGTGCTTTTCCATCCATCCATCTATTGGAGTTCATCTTCCGCTCTTGATAAAGGTCAACATTTGATGTTTATTCAAAGTTTGTCTTGTTTTAGCATCTGACGTTACATCAGATTAGCGTTTGCTAAACACTTCACAGAAGCACTGAGTGGTGTTCTCAACCCTGTTTGGCCTTCGGTTGACCAGCGTCCTATTTAAATCTTCTACATTTTTCATCTCCTTCTCCACAGTCCTGGTTCCCACCACTCCAAAACTGTCTTGCTCCTCCTAAAAAGGGAATTTTTTCTCATCCCCCCGTGGATGATTCAGGTCAGGGTGTATTCAGTAGAAATCCCCTTCGCCGCACACAAGGGACATCAATATGTAGTCAGTGGTTGGAGAAGAGAGTAAAAATGGCTCAGTGCCATAATTTATTCAGACATTGAACTGGCCCAGGCTTAAAGTATTCAAAGTAGCCCAGGAAAAAACAGCTTTTAGACATTTCATGAAGCCATGGTTGCTTGGCATTTATATTTAAATCAGTTCGAAGTGAAAGCATGGACTCGCCGTACGCCAGGGCCAGAGGGCCTCCAGAGAAAATACCCAGTTCAGCCACAAGACAGCCTTCATCCCTGCTCTGCTGATAGTGTCTGTATTCTAACTGTATGCACATATTTTATATTTAAATAGTAGTGAAGACCCAGATTTAATTATTCCATAACCTCTCACCCACATATTAACGTACGGGAAAATTCCATTCTTGGATACATTATAGCATATGTGATGGTCACTCCAGAAGTTATGCGCTAATATTGTATTGTACCTTCTTTTCCTAAACCCACCTTTCATATTATGATTAAAGGGTTAATCCACATCAAGGCACTTCTGTCAAACTGACCTAATGACACCCCCCAATGAGTAATGTCATAATAGGTGTTTTTAACCCCTGCTGCAACACAATGCATGTTAAAATAGAGCTGGGTTAATAAACCATGTGTAGCGGCACAAACGGACTTCTTATTCTTCTACGAGCATGTTCTATGTTTTTAGAATTTTACTATGAAATATACATCTGGCTTTTTGCAAAAAGACTGCTTTGGCACATTCTTCTTTTTTGATCATTTTGTTCATGTTTATTTGTATATCTCCTTATATACTCTCATACATTCTTCAGACATCATCACATTGTTGGTCTAAATAATCATTTAAAAACTATATAAAATAATCCCTTGTAGAAGTAAGGATTTTATTTGAAGGGTTTTGCACATTTTTCTAACCCTCTGAAGTAATTGGTAATCATAAAAATAGAAATATGGGAGAACAAGCACAAACAGGAATACAGATACAGTCCCTCCTTAGCGTGTCCTCTCTGTAACCTTATCAGTATGCTGAGACATTAACTCCATTACCTTGAGTTGGCAGCCAGTCAGGAGGAAGGGCCACTCCTTCCTCTCCAGGTATAGCGAGGACCCTCTCTCTTCATTTATGCCATTTCAGTGATTGGATACTTCCACGGCCAATACATTATCGCTGACCCCCATCTCTTTCACCGCGAAGTTGGAAGTTGATTTTGCATCTTTATTAGAGCCACTTGAGGGAAAAGTGGGAAAGTGAAGTGAGGTAGATGTAATTGTACTGCAGGTCGGTGTTGTTTATGACCAACTAGAGAGTTGTTTAGTGTGTGGGCAGCGGGCAGTGGGCAGTGGGCAAGGTTTGTTGAAATGTTTACACCATGCAACTTCTTTTAAACTGCAGAACATGCTTTTAATAAGTTGTCTAGCTTCATCTCAGGCAACCAGCTAATAAGAAAACACTCCCCTGGACTCAGTGACATTGTACTGTTCATCCCACTACTGACACCAGGCGGTTACATGTGTAAGTTAAGCATGTCACATCAGCTCAGAGGGGAAATCTTTCAGTATTAACAGTATCTAGATGTACACATACATTAGAACAACTTAAAGCACCAAGAAGACCTCAGGGTTCTAAAAGAACAGTGCTGTGTCATTATTTAAAGTGGTCAACAACATGAACCCTTTTCTACTCATGATTGGACCAACATGCCAATTGTTGTGCTGCCATTGACGTTTGCTTTGTATTTTCAAACTGGACTGACAGTTCGTTTTTACCCCAAATGAGTGCCTCAATAGATATTTGGTAAAAAATAGCCCATGCAAATATTCAATCATGTATCATTTAATATCTTTTTCTAAAATAAGCACCTGCATCGTGCACTGAACGCTGAAACTTCCTCACAGTAATGAGTTCACTAAACCTTAGTAAGTTATTCACTAATATTTTTTCATAATGCTGGTGCAGGATCTTTTTGCCAGTGAAGAGGCCCGTGCCCTTAATAAGCACATTTGCTGAACTATCATTGGTGTCATCATTTTGTTCTTGAATCCCCACATCTGTTCAGAGCCAATATTGAATATTGTTTCATTTCCTATCTGGAAAACTTAAAAAATATGCTTTTACATGAGTTTTGACATTGTATTGGTACAATACTCGTGAGAAGACTATCATGTCGAAACTTTGGTAAATCATTAAATCGTTTTTTGCATCATGGCTACGAGTGCGCAACTATTTTTCTTAACACCTGTTTTTTCACCATGGTCAGCACTTCTCCAACACTCTTTCATTCTTTCTAATATTTGTTGCCATTTGGATGAACAGTGAAAATTCCTGAACGTCAAAATAGTGAATCAAGTATACTGTTCTGAAACTTTTTTTTCATGTTGGCTCATATCAGTTTGCCAGTGGAGTGGGCACAAACAAACCCCATTCATTCAAACTGTACTGCAGGTTCTTCTGGCCATAAAAATAGTAAAACAAATCAGTAGCCGTGCCCACACTATAGGTCCAGAACTGAGCGCAGATTCAGATTCTTCAATCTAATGCTAAATGACTTTAATATTGATTTAAGTGCTGTGTATATATAGCAATGCTTTTATCCGTGGTGATTCTTTCAAACTAATATATTTCTCCTCCAAACAAGGTGAGTGTGAAAGATAAATAAAGGACAAAGAAATACGAGGTAATAGCCCCTGGAGTGTCTGACCTTGCCCCGTGTTGAATTGTGGTGTGTGTACATATCTATGACCCTGCGCCCTGGCCATAATCCCTCCCTACAGCGCCTGGATTAGGGCCTCGTTTTATTAGACAACCCCCTCTACCCCCGATGGTCTCGTTCTCTCTTCATCTTGGATCGATGGCTGGCTTGGTCTGAAGTGGGGCGCTGGTTATTAAACGTGGGACCGACCAAACCCTTCGGACTGCTGGGATAATCCCATCACAAATTAAGTAGAGGAAAATTGGTCAGGGAGAACGGGCAGGGCTAGGGAATCTTTATATCGTGACCTTCTAACAGTGTACACACAAACAAGCACACACTTCTTAACAGCTCTCTTATCGTATGTTAATCTGTAAGGATCAGCTTTTTATTAAGGAGAAGACCTCACTAAATGTGAATATGCTATTCTTGTTAATGTTAAGATGTCGGTGGCATTGTAAAACAGGCAGACATTATTAGGTGACATGTAAGCATAGATCCACAGTGCAAAGAAGGTCACACAAAGTAAATCCTTTCTGCATCGCACTCATGCATATCTAACGGTTGTGGAGTCTGGAAATAAAAACATGAACAACGAGATGATCTTTTGAAATTGGAGATTTGTCTGATCTAATTTCTTATACATTTAACAATAAACAATATATTCTAGACCTTATGATGTCAACAAATGATGTAATACTACATCTCTTATTGACATTCTCAAGTTCAGCTGCCGTCTTTTTTTTATTCAGATAATGTGGTGTGGATGTTTGGTTCAAGCATGGTTTTAAATGGTAGAAATAAATGATTAATCTCAAACAATGGGCATTTTTGTCTGTTAGCATCTGGAAACAATCACGTTGCATAAAGTAAGATCGATGTTGTCATAGTTTCAAAAGACCCAGATAAACGTCCAGTAAGAGCTGACCCTTGAGGTATTCTGGGAAATACACCAAGGCTTTTAATCCACATCAAGGGTCTTGTGTAATTTTCTGTGCAAACACACACACACTCATACAAACACAATTAAAGCTTTATTTAAAAAAATCTGAAATATAAAAGCTTAATTCTGAGGTAGAAATCACAGCATGGAGATTTATACAATTTCCCTTACTGTCATTTAATTCTTGTTTTTCTCTCAGTTTTCCCCCATCTCTGTGGACCTCACTCTCTGTCTTTCTGTACGTGTGTGTGTGTGTGTGTGTGTGTGTGTGTGTGTGTGTGTGTGTGTGTGTGTGTGTGTGTGTGTGTGTGTGTGTGTGTGTGTGTGTCATCTCTAAGCCTGTCATGTAGGATAATACTGGACGTTAATTACCCCCGTAGTCTGAGGTGAACGTCATTAGAGCCCTGAACTTGACGTGAACCAGCCGTTACCGCGAGGGGGCAAAGTCTATTAAATGCCATTATTGAATCTTCAACCTAATTTAAGAGTAAACGCACAACGACTGGCTGCTAGCTGTGGTTTCTTTACTCAATCCCAAACCTCCTTTGAGGAAGACAACGGCCAAAGTAAATGAAACAAATTCGTAACAGAGGAATACAAAATATATTAAACGCTGCTGGTGAGTTCTGTTGGCATGGACTTTGTCAGCAACGGGTTTGGTTAGAAGTAAGAAGAAACTTTTAGTGTTTGGAAAGCTACTGTAAAAGTGTGGTTTCACAAGCTACCTGTATGAGAACTTGACATGCAATTCTCTCATGAGAAATAGGAAATCAAGTTCCTGGAAGTGTTCAGATGTCATCATATAATCATTTGCATATGCAATCCCCCTGCTGTGGAAGGAACATACTGTGACAAGAGATCTTTTTGACTAAAACAGGATAACTGTTCAGATGTTTCTGCATTGGCGTACCCGGAGTCTTGGAAGTGAACCTGAAATGTTGTCAAACCTAGGCAGTAAAGTTGGCCGCAATAAGAAGGGTTTTTATAACCTACAGCTTAAATTTAATGACCAGCAATATTTAGCATTTACACTGCACCTCAAATGTTAAGCAGTTACATTGAGTGAAAGTAATGAACAAGTCAGCAAGGCCTGACTGTAGATTGCTGAGCCCAACCCTATCCCCGAGACTGTCCTCCCAAGAAGAATGACAGCATTAGTTGTTTTAGCAAGTTCCCCATACGTTCCAAGCAACGCTTTAAGAAATCCTCTCTTTGTGCGATTACGTATGGTTAAGGTTAGGGAAAGTAAATTATGGAAAAAGGCACGGCTAGGGTTAGGCAAGTAAAACACTTGGTTAGGGTTAAGTTAAGTTAGTGGTTACGGTTAATAAAATGGCAAAGGTTAATTGTACATCTCTGACGGGACACACACTGTGAAAGTCAAATGTGCCGCACATTCACACACCTACCTTTCATGCTGATACATAAAGGACACTGTAATTATAAACCCACTCAACGTTGGCTCTGGACATACATTCGATGTGTGGAAATTGTCCAGTATGGATGTGATTTCCAGGATACTGGGCTGCTGGTCCACACCTTCATTGTATGCAAAAGCACCATAGTTTACAAAACTATGTAGACTGCTGTCAATTTTACGTGTATAGCCCTTAATGACGGCCAGTCTAAGAAAAAAATACCTTGAAAATCCCAGAAACCACAAACTACAGGTGAGCAAGTCACTCTAAACGAGTGTAACAGTAGAATAAACGTACATGTTTTAAATTGACTAACAACATTGCAAGCAAAGGGTTAGTGAGAAAATAACATTTCAGTGCCAAAGAGCCCTGACCATAATCCTGACACAACAGAACTATTAGGTGGGAGAGGATTAAATAGTTTGAGTGAAATAAATAGTAAGGAAGGAGAGAGGAAGAATGGATTTATTATGTGAGCACATTAAAGCAAGTAGTGAAGGGCACAGAAGGTCAAGAGAGACACTTAAAAATAATAATGTCTGGAGTACAAACGCCCTGGCAAACACGCGTTGATCTCACCTTTATTTTTAGGATTCAGTCACATAATTATGCTCTCTTCATTCCTGGCTACCCTGCAGGCAGTTGCAAGAAACACTTACAGTTGCATTCAAATCTCCCCGGTCTTGTCACAGCATTAAATACGCACGAGTTGCGGCGCAGCGTAAGCCGTGATTAAAATGCGTCGCTTCCGCCACTAAGACATGTCTCTGGTGTATCAGATAGAAGCTTAGCACCGGCATATGCTCACTGTCATGATCCGCCGATGGATGACAGGTGGTTACCCAACTATTTGCATAATTATGGCTGCAACGCGCAGGCTGCTAGAACGTCATAAACAAATCCATATGGCCTTTTGGGAAAATCCAGATGATTCATACCCCAGCTCACGGATATACTTAAGGTATAACAGACATCAGCAGGATTTCTCACTGAATGTTTTAACTGAAGTGTGAAGTGTGGGGCGACGTCATTCCCTCCACTTGTTTTGGCAGCTCTGATCAAATATGAGAACTTTATACCAAGTTTTAGTTGCATGTTGGTCAATGTGGCAGCTGTAACATGGACCAGTTTCCTGTGCTGTTTGATGGCTGGTGTAATTTTGGTTGCGAGACCTGGTTTCAATCCCGGGAAATTTTCCAGAACCAGCTTCAGTTTTCACACACGAGTGCAAAAATGACCCTTATCTTTAGAGTCAGTCAATGTTGCTGCAATTACCATTGTAATTGTTATTTTTATGGTGGCCAGGCTGAGCAAGGGGTTGGATAATTGTTCACACATATCATTTTTCTCACATATTTACATTTTATATTGCTGTTTGAGTCATTTTTCAGATAAAATTATATCTACAGTATATTAATGTCACTATAGCTGCACTCAAGCCAAGACAAGCTTCTCATAGTTGAGTTGTAGGCCTACAATGTTTCCTTTTTGGGCTCGATGTACCTTCTATGGAAACAAAAGTATTTATAATCACTACTTCCTACGTCTCAGTGGACTTATAGTGTAGTTCAAGATGTACTTTAATGGTCTTAAGTTTACCAGAACAGTGGGCCCAGAATGTGCCACAGTTGGAACACTGAAGTGGAACATGATCTGCTTAATATGTGAATAAAGCAGCAAGTGGTTTAATTTTGCTGTAATTCTATTTTCCTCAATGTCTCCCCTATATATTTTGACCTTGTCATCTTTTTTCTTTCCAACCCCCCACAGACATGCCTCTCCATGTCCGTCGCAGCAGCGATCCCTCCCTGGTTGGCGAAGTCCCGGTTGGTCCAGAGGAACCGTCCAGGAATAACTCAGCTCGCTGTTCCACAACTGCTGGCTTCCAAAAGCACAAGCACAAACCAAACACAAGCGCCGGCACTGGCAGCCTGGAACGAAAGGTAACATATACATTTTGTCAATGAGGCGTCGGTATCTTAATATGTGAGGTAACCTGGACGTTAGACTGCTCTCAAGAGAAATACCTCAAAAATACTACTTACTATGATACACCATTCATGTCATTAGGGTTTACGTGAATCTAAAAAGGTGTTAAAACTCAGCAGAACTTAAAACAGCTAAGATCGTTACATTAATTCTGTATTTTACCACTGTAAAGTAGCATATACCGATTCAAACAGCATCTTACCCAGAAGTTATTTTCCAGTGCTGCAGATGTACTGGAGCTGCATCAATTATAATGTCAGAGATAAGTGCTCTGAAGTCTTCCAACCTCCAGCAGTCTCTGTTTTCAACTTGCTTTCTTCCTTAATTTTAATTCCATCTCTGCTCTGCACCCAAAAAAAATCAAAGAAATAAGCGTCAGATATGAAATCTGTGCTGCCTTGCTTGCAGATATCCAGCAGTGGCATAGATAGTCTTTAACTGAAACTAGTTCCTTCTGATAACACTCCACTTTGTCTTCAAAAGAGATGAGCTGAGATTGTTAAACACTTTCCTTTTGTTCCAAATGCACCTTTCTGAGGCTTTTTAATCCTCTGATTATAAATCTTTTAAAAAAACGTGGCTCAGGTACATCCTCCCCGTGGCTTCCGAAAGAGAAGGAAAGCCAATTAACTTCTCAAAATGGCTGCCCCCACGTGGTGCTGACAGACCTTTACGTCTTGCTGAGAAACAGATATGTTTTCCATTGAAATGGGGAGGTAAAAAAGAAGAAGATGATTGAGTGCTTGGAACGTGACACGGCACACCTCCATGTGATTAGTGTGTCTGGAAGCATTGTCGGATAATCCTATTTAAAGACACTTTAGGTGTCAGAGCCTCAACAATGTAACGGCACACTCCACAGCAGAGGGCAGCGGAAAAAAAAAGGTTGAGGTGAAATTTCATTTTGTCGGGATGGCTTGTTTTCTGGCCCATCTTACACTCAGCAAATATGTTGAAATGTGTGTTTCTGTTTGAACTTGTGTGCTCAAAACAAATAAAAAATATAAAAGCAATAGATGCTGTTTTGGGGCATTCTGCTGCTTTGCCCTGTGGCTTCCACTCTTATGTACACTCTGCAGGATATTAATGTTTGGTCACTGTGTACTGTGGAATAAGCAGGGTTTGGGTTACATCATTTACGCAACATGATTTAATTTTAGATTAACTTCAACTAATTGCACATAAGCACGTCAACAATAAATGACATTACACCACAGATTAGATGTAAAACGTGATTCCTTTTATTTTATTTTATAGATTGCTACAAAAGTGAGCTAAAAAAGATATTTTGCATAATTGAGTTGATATTTGACCGAATGGGATAGCAGAAATGCTATTCAAATTATGGCTAAAATACATTTTGCACACTGTATAGATTTTGGAAATGAAGCTTAACTTAATGCAGTGTTCAAGTGTCCCGTTTTGTTCTTGACTCCCATCTGTAGCAGGTGATCAGTTGGCTCAATTGGATCCATTTAAGTCATTTTACTGTCGCTGGTGGTTTGTTTGAGAAGTAATAGGAGGCTGTCACTTTTATTCAGCTTGTTCAGTTTGCAATTAGGCCATTAGGTTTTTTATTTTAAAAGAGTCTTAGTCCTCAGTATCTCTTTTTCATACACCTAACTGTCATACATTCACCGTCAGTTTAAGATGAAGTCTTTTTAGATGTCATCAACAACAGATGTTGACTGTATTAGTCAGCATTGACTTTGATATATTTATGTCCTGGCGGTAACGTTGTTCCCAAAGGGAACCATACATCAGAGATTAGCGTTGCCAAAAGACTGCATGGATTTATGCCATGCACTGTAGTGTCTACCCATTGTCTGGGGTAATTTCCTTTACACACCAAAGCCAGTCACATTCTGTTCAATTCCCTGTGAGTCCAGTTAAGGCTGAGTAAGGCTCGGTTCTGCTAAATCTCCCTAATATGAGCCAAAGGGAGTCCTCAGTCATCATCCAGCACTGTAAACTCATCACGTCTCCAAATGACTTTTCAATACCTCATACTGTGGGTTCTCCACACTTAGCACAGTAAAATAAAGGGAATAGGTAGTAGATATAAGCCTCTTGATTTACTGCTACCTCTCTGGCATTTGGGTTTCTCCGCATTTTACAATCTGATGTGTCGTAAAAGTTTGTGGAAAGGGGTCCTTTGTCGCGCCGGGTTGCATTTCGCGGACCCGGGCCAAGATAGCTATCAGGAGCCGTGTCAGTAGAGCCCACATGTCCGGCTGAGTTTTACAGTCCTGTCTGCGGTGCTTCCTCAGGCCCCGTCACGCCACATTCAACAGCACTAAAACACACATGGCTTGTTTTAGCATGCAGGGGAGAGAGATTTCTCCCCTGCTCATTTTCACTTTCCTTTTTTTTGCATTGTTTTGTGATATTTTATCACTCGCTGAACATAACTGGTTTTCATTTGCCTTTGTTCAACTTTTCGACTGCCTGTCATTCTCCCTCTAATTCTGCAACATGCCACTTGGGAGTTTTCCTTTTGTTCTGCAACATGCCACTTGGGAGTTTTCCTTTTTAACTTTTGTCTGTGTTCTTTTGTTGTGTGATGTCTTATTAAAGGAATCGAAACTTCTGTTTCTGTCTGTCTCGCTTCTCAACTGCCGTTTTCGTAACTCATCAGACCTTTAAACATTCTCATTCTGTTTGTGTGTCCTGGTGAATCATTGCCTCTGCTGTGATTTTTAACATTCATTTGCTTTCATTTTTATTCAAATACCCACCATGACCTCCAATTGCTGAGATTTTGATGCCAAGGCTAGCATGTCTGGAATGTAATCGAGTGTGCTTTTGTGAGTTTTTGCGCTTGTGGCCGTTGTAATAAGTCTGCGGAAATCTGTGGGTGTTTGACATTACCTTGGCAGTAGGTTTTTGGAACGTGTTTTTTTGTGTAATGGAAGAACTCAGCTGTGGCTGTCTTATTGTAATAGGCCTCTTAGTAGCGGCTCAGGTTTAGCTGTGGGGAAAGGTTAGAAGTGAGGGTCGAATAGAGTGAGACTTGAATGAACAACACTGTACTGGTGTGGGGCACAAGTCCAAGATATACTAACTGACATCCACCACTACTTGTCTATCACCCAGATGCTATAGATAGCACCAACCCACAAAAACTGTCTGTTTAAAAGGGCAAAAACGTGGAGAATGGACGTGATAGTCATTCAGCGATGTTCATCTATCCACGTCTTCCTGTTCCTCTGCAGGGTAGAGGAGGCCATAAGTATCGGAGTCTTCCTCGTGATGCGAGTGGCTGGACCACTCAGTTCCAGAGAGAAATGACTCGATCTTCCCTGAGCGCCAACCATCCAATGGTGGACCAATGGCTTGACAGACAGGAACAGGTATGGAGATGGACTTCATACAAAAAAAATAGGGTTATTTATTTTAGTTTTAAGACGGGAAAACACAACTTAAGCATTAGCATGTCAGCTGATCCAACACCAGTTTTTAGGTTCTCAGAAATTCCAAAAAATGTTGCCTGTGGCAGGTTGCCACATGACAGTTAACGTCTGGATCATGAATTGTGGCTGCGCCCACGTTTATATATATATATATATATATATATATATATATATATAAAGTTAAACATTTGGAGACACTGGGAAGCCTTTTTGACATTATCCTGGATTCATCCTTTCTTTTTCTTTTTCGATCACACCATCAGTTCTGTCAAATGGATGTTGTATTTTTACTATGTTTATCCTGTACACACGACATCTATTGCACGTCCTGGGAGAGGGATCCCTCCTCAGTTGCTCTCCCTGAGGTTTCTTCCATGTTTACCCTCTTTAATTATGGGGTTTCCTTGTGTGATGCGAGGGTCTAAGGACAGAGGGTGTCATAACCTGTACAGTCTGTAAAGCACACTGAGACAAATGTATAATTTGTGATATTGGGCTATATAAATTTGATTTGATTTGATTTACCTTACATAAAAATGATTGTGCAAAGTTTCAAACTGTGAGGTAAACAGATTTATAATTTAGGAGAAAGAGTTCTCTGGTATTGGATTGACTCTTGGTATCGGAAAACAAAATAAGTTGTGGCGTTGGAATCGGAAGAGTTAAAATTGGATCGTACTGTATGCCGCACTATTTCTGGCAGGTATTATTATCTGCATAAAAGAACAGTTTTCATGCACACTTGGCAGCCCTGTTGCCCTAATTATACAGTATATACCAGTAACATATAACATATGACATTTGGCTGAAACATAAATTCAGAGCACCTTAAAGTAGCATGAGTAGATTTAATCCTTTAGCATGGCTGGCCCCTGTGTTTGTACTTCTCTCACACACGTGCTGCATTGTGTCATAATGCAATGGGATGTGACAGATAAAAGTGCAGCGATCACAGCCACACCGACTGCTCACTGCCCGAGCCAACTTGTAACAGAATCAGTGACTGACATAAGACTTCATACTTTTTTTTCTATGTAGCGATACTTTTCATGAAGTATCAGCGTACACTGTTAGTCATCGCAGGCTTGTCTCCTCACTTCACACCTCCTCGCTCTGTCGGCACTTTGTGATTGTCTCACTCTGCGACTGGTCCCTTTACTCCTCAGACTGTCAGAGGAGAGACATTTTTTTTTTTCCTTTTAAAAGTTATTAAAAGTGACGGAGGCTCTCTGCTGGGAGAGCAGAAATGACCTTGGGAGGTGTCGGACACGCTGAGCTCGACGTGAACAGGATTTCTCCAAGTTTGTCTGTCAGTCTCTGCCCATCACTACCTCGGCTACTTGCTCTGACCTATGTAGGAGGTGTTTAATCTATCCCTCCTTCATGTCAAAGAATACGAAAAGAGCAAAGGAAGGGTGTGAAACATTGAGATATGGAAAGAAGAAGTAATCGAGGGAATAATAAAATAGTGCAAAATGAAAAAGATTTGATATTTCATTCAGCTTGCCAGGGTTCTCACCTGAATGTCTGGGCTACCGTGCTGAGGGTTTCTGGGTAGTTTGTCTGCCTTTCTCTTTCTAGTCTAATTGAAAACGGACCCGACCCAAGTTGTGTGTCACTGATGCGGGGCTCCACCATTCTTTGAGGAAGTATTTTCATTCTTGAGTTCTCTTAGAGGATTTGTCTCCGGCTAGACAGTCTGTCAGGACAAAGCAATCTAATGAAAAATAAGCTATTTTAGTGCACTGTGTGTTTTGTTCATCTGAAGCTCCTGCAGTACGGCTCGAATAGTACGTCTGACCAGTCCACAAAACAAACTTCTTACGTAGAAACTGACACCACAGATATGTTTTTGATAAGACTTTTGTATATACAAGACAAAATCACACAAACAAAGCTGAATTTACCATTGATGAGCGTAATCAACAATGATGTCACTCTGTTTATCTTATGGCTTTTTGAAAATGTTTAATTTAAATGATAATGTAATCCTTCAGTTAAAGGTATTGCTTCAGTAATAAAACTCATTTTTGTATATCAGTTTTATT
This sequence comes from Cottoperca gobio, assembly GCF_900634415.1. NCBI lineage: Eukaryota > Metazoa > Chordata > Actinopteri > Perciformes > Bovichtidae > Cottoperca > Cottoperca gobio. The sequence goes on from NC_041374.1 coordinate 14,674,599, forward strand.
AATTACTGTAGTTGCTGTTGTAGAAATGGAAGCAGCTTCAATAAGACACATAAGAACATACTGCAGACATGCATTTGTTCAAAATTGAAATAAAAGATTACTGTAAGCTTTCTAGGTTAATACTCGGGAATCTAATAAAATATGAGATTATTATTTAATAGCAGGAGTTATAGCAACATCAGCATGTAAACATTTAATGAACAACAGCAGGAGTGCCACAGTGTGAGTATAAGCATCTACGCGGCGGCTAATTCACTGTGTCTTTCTAATCTGGCAGCTGTACGACTAACATGACTCACGAAACACAAATCCGCTCATTAGAGGTGACACAGTGATAGTTTAGAAAGAAGATAGAAAGAGGTACTTTGTTGACCAGCTGTTTCTTTCTTTAACTCACTGTATCTCAGGCTTGATTGCTGCTTTTCCCTCCCACACGTGACTGTTTAATATTTTGTCTTCTTTGTCAGTTTGATGTGCAGGCGGCACAGCAGAATAGAATTGGAAGATAACAGTATGGTGATCAGGGCTAAATCGCTGGCTGAGATAATGAGCACACACACACACACACACACACACACACACACACACACGCGCACATGCAAACAAAGGCACACACACATACATACACGCCAAGGTTTTAGGAAAATCACACCAATTAGTAGTTGTTTGTTTATCATGGATTGTCTCCTGTACTTTATTGTTCTGCTTTATGAGTAAAGATAACAGCAAAAACAAAGACAACTAAAAAAAGGGCATCACACTCATTTATATCTCTCCACTGAAACAACTGACACATTCTTTACTTTGTATATATATAAATGTGTGTGTGTGTGTGTGTGTGTGTGTGTGTGTGTGTGTGTGTGTGTGTCTGCGATGCGTTACGCTCCAGCAGCATCTTTTCTAAACTTCCTGCATACACCCCTCCATGAATACCACTGTACAGTAGGTTTTTAAGCACTTCTTCTAACATCAAATCTTTTCCTTTTAATGGCTGATGTAGGTAAAGCAGCTCTTTTGTGCCCGGGGCCACATTTGGTACACTCTTAAAGTGCTTCACTTAACCATTTATATTTAAGCAGCCATTCCCACCCCCTGCTATAAATTAGGAATGTGAAGTCAGGCCGACTAAAACGACACATTGACTTCTGTGCTTAAAATACCAAAGAGGTTGTAGATGGACCAGGAGTGGTTCTGTCAGAATTGTATATTATATTACACAACCTGAATATAGTTAGATGCAAACAGAATTATTGTGGGTGATTAAAGTAATTCCCCCGTAAACCTGGAATCTATTATAGACCTTGATAACACGACTGTTTAATACATTTTACGTTGAGTTTTGTCTCTTTGTAAAATGCAGTGATTTGTGTTTTTGTGCTTTTGACTACTTTTCTTTAGTGTTAATGTTCAGCGTCCACACTGATCACAAGGCTGCCCCTCCAGTTACATCTGGAAAACACACCTGCATTGTCTTATGTTTATCTAACCAGTCAATAAATTCACTTTAGTGTCAAACAATTCCATCTGAGACTTGGAGCTCTCGCCATTCAATCCCTCGCCGCCCTTCCACACTTGCACACACTTATGCTGCCAAATGTGGCGTGGAGAAAAGCATGCTCCATCAGCCCATATACGCCAAGGCCTTATGAGTTATTCTTTATATAAACAGCTGACATTAACGTTGGCCTATTATACCACTGATGAATGCTAATGGCCCCTCTTGCTCAGCATCACACTACACACTCACACACACACACACACTCACACACACACACACACACACACACACACACACACACACACACACACACACACACACACACACACACCTACACACATTCGGATCTGGCTGGGTGCCTCCACTGTATTATTTTGCAGCCTTGATGAGGGAACATTATCATGAGCTGTGCAAGAGGCGGGAATAACACCAGCTGTCAATCATAAAGGGATTTAACCCAATCAAAATGGCTCACATGGAGGGAGACAGAGATGTTTGAAGTATAACCAAAAAGACTGATTATTATGTGTTATCATTATACAAAACAAATGACCATCTTAATATGGTCTGGATTTGTTTATTGATTTGTTATTTGTTGGCTTACCGTATACTTCTGAGGATTTCTGTTTCAAACATTCATGCCCCTAACACATTGAAAGAAAAAGAGATTTAGATCCAGAAAAAGAAACCTAAAGCGTTACATAACAGTCCACAACATGGTGGAAACAGCTCAGATCAGACATATTTGATGAAACCTCCAACTGTCGGAGTGCCTCCCTCTCTTTGTTGTCTAAATGAGACACCTTGTTTGGCGAGTTTTAAAGGAAACCTAAGTGGCGAGGTGCCCAGTTAAATCATCGAGCCAGCATGTTGAAAGGAGACGAGTTTGTTCAACTTCAAGCGAGAGGCAGGAGCAGTGTGAACACACTCCTTTCCCTTTTATATTCTCGCGCAAAGGACTTCTCACCGAACAAACACAGATTGGCTTTTATGAACCGATTCGTCTACAAAATGTTTTTTCTCTCACCTTTGTTCTGCCTCTCTCACTTCAGTTAGGAGCCAACTGTTGTTTTTACTGCTGTTCAGTGTGCAGCTTTACTTTTACACAATTAATGGCTGCAAAGAAGCACAGTGAAAGAATATATGAATATGAATGAAATGTTTTTTTTTCTGTAAAATGTGCAAATCCTTGGGACTTGCTTAAAAGAGCAATTCCAGTATTTGTCAACAGCCGGCTGACCTCTAGCTGGATTCTCTATGTTACGTCGTTACGTTACAGTTACAAGGTTCCCAGGGGTCGACTGGTAGACTTTCAGTTTGTCTCAGAAATAAGTGTTTGAGTTTATTTCATTTAAACTGAAGTGTTTGTCAGTACTTCCCTGTTCCAATCAACATCATCATCATCATAAATCTCTACGGCGGTGGTGGCTAAAATGCTATCATGGCCAACAGTCATAATTGACAGACATATTAAAACATCCAGGTTGACTTAACATCTACCTTGTCAGTTTGTTTTATTGTGAAAATACTTCCAAACTGTCAAGCCAAACTGCAGCTTAATGCTCACTTGTTTCATTACAAATGAAAAGAAAAAGAAAGTGATGACACTTCGGCGGGTCAATTCAGGCCAAAAGTTAGCATGGATTCTTTGCCCTGTTGTTTGTGATTGAACTTAGTCTACTCTCCTGACTAGCTTGTTGATGAAGCCCACACAGTCTGCACACCCTGAGGCTAGCTGCGGGCAATGTTTTTGCAGTTGGGCATTGAGAGAAAATATAGGAATAACCCCCAAACCCTGCCCGCCTGACACAGTCTCTCTTTCTGTCTCTGTCTCTGTCTCTCTCTTTCTCTTTGTACCTGTCTCTCTGAATGACTTAGAGACAGATACAGTGGACGCGTACGGTTGGAGAGCTCACCCGTTTCCCTTCTCTCCAGGGCTCTCTGGTGTTTGCAGTGTGCGTGTATTCTGTTCAGATAGATCTGGGTTAATGTTTGATAAAGAGCAGTTCCGGGGTTTTGTTGTGTGCACAGGAAAAAACAGCAACACACGTTCCCGGGCGGTGCAGTCAGTCCTGCTGTGGTGTCCTGTGTCTGCAGAGATGACCTTGTACTCATCCAGGACTTCCCTCTTAATTCTCCCTGAAACACACACAGGAAGTCAGCCGCTAGATGAGAGCCCTTGTACATGTTTAAGATGTAGAAGGACACTTCAATGTATGCATACATGCGAGACTGCACTGCAATTACTGAAATAGGAATCTGATATTAGATTACAGCTGTGCATTTTTACACAGTGGACCCTTTTTTCCCTCCTGTGTGAGTGCGGTGTAAATGGCAGCTCACCAGCGACGCTCCAGTCCAGCCTGGGACCTGAGTGAGAACAGTGTAGCCCAACGACCTCTCCACTCTTAATTAGCCATCGCCGCTGAACCCTTGAAAGAACTTTATGACCCCTGACAAACCAGAGCCAGCTTTTTCTCTCTACCATTTCTCCTTAGGCCTACACTGCTTTGTAAGCCTCATTTAATACTGCTCACTTCCTCTGTTCACCTGGGGCTTAGGCAGTTAGCTTAAGCATTGCACTAAATTGTAATTCTCAATGATTTACCTAACCTGTTGTTGGTGAGTGAACTGAACGTGAACACCCAACCTTTATTATAATTATTACATTCTTATCTATATTAATGATTATAACATAGCAACACATGCCATAGCAACAACCTCACACACACACACACACACACACACACACACACACACACACACACACACACACACACACACACACACACACACACACACACACACACTCTGTTGGTAGTTCTATTTAGTTCATACCACAGTGGGGAAATTAGATTGTAAATGTAATTTTTTAACACGTCATTATTAACTTAATATCTTAGCAAGAAATAAACTGCATTAATAATCACCATGAACCTTAACGTGTGTGTGTGTGTGTGTGTGTGTGTGTGTGTGTGTGTGTGTGTGTGTGTGTGTGTGTGTGTGTGTGTGTGTGTGTGTGTGTGTGAGTCTGAGTGATTTATATTGAGTACACGACAGTTAATCATCTACCAGCTTTTCTGCCCAGAAGCTTTTCTCACTCGGCTCTCTGCGTCTATTAGCATTCAGGAAGGCTCCCCTCTCACCTTCACACACACACGCACGCATGCACACGCACGCACACAACATACACACACCGGGACAGACAGAGAATGAGAATGATAGAAATAAGTGCTTAACAATTCAGAACAACTTTCACAACTTAATCCCAAGCACATAACACAGCAGACAAATGTAGTTCCCAAGGACAGCATGTGAGCAGGCCGCCAGCAGGGGACTGAAAGAGGGACAAAGCCAACAATGTTGCTCTGCTCAGAATTAGGAATCATCCCCTTCGGAAAGAAGAAGAACAATAAAAGCTATCATTCTCTGTTGTTTCATGACAAAGTTTTACACCACGTTGGCCTTTTCTTTCCCCTCTAAGCAAGATATCTTTAATTCGTTCTTGCTCTTCTTCGTTTTCTTGCCTTTCTTACTTCATTGACAATTGTGCAAATCATGTCTCTTCTCTTATCTCTAGTGAACAGGAGGCGGCAGACATTTTTAGGAGGTTGCCAACGTTCTCTATCAGCTGAAAATGTTTAACCTGTCTTGCTCTGCAGGCTGGGTTTGGATGTGTGTGTGTGTGTGTGTGTGTGTGTGTGTGTGTGTGTGTGTGTGTGTGTGTGTGTGTGTGTGTGTGACGAGACAGTGTGGATTAGAATTTGACTGATTTGAGCTTCAGAAGGTTGATAGCAACTTTTTTTTAGATGCTCCTGAGAGCTTGTTGTGTCATCTTTCACATTTGACCATTTATATGCAAAAACTGTTTTAGTTTTAGTTAGAGGGGAAAAGTCTCTGAAAAAGCATGTGAGAAATAAAAATTAGCAAACAAAAAACAATAAAAGTAAGTAAAGATGCTGCATTGAAATGAATACAGTTAATACTTGATATCCAGGAGTTAATAAACCACATCATCTCATCGTATCATCTCGATTGATCTGCAAAGTGACATATCTATTTTCAAATGTAAAGGTACTTGTTTGTGTCTTTCCTCCTCGTGCTGAAGCTGTCTTTCTCTCTCCTCCTCTGTTCCTCCTGTCAGGTCATTAGTAGTCACTGTCCACGTCTAGATTCCTCCTCTTTCGGCTCCCTCTCCCCTTATTACTGCTCAGATGTCGTTCCCTCTCGCACGTTCACCCCATCATTGCGAACAGCCCTTCAGCGAGGCTGTCTGTGCTTAGCTTGTAAACACATCACCTTTTCTTGACAAGTTTTGTTCTTATCCTCTTTTTTTTCTCCCTTCAAAACTCTAAAGACAAGTGGATGTAAACAGGGTTTTCCCGGGACATGTGAAAAATCTGTTTACCTCGATGACTGTCGCTCGGCTGTCCCCCTACACACCCCCTCCACAGTATCAGGGTGGCTATCCCTCTCCGCACTGCTGGTTGTGAACGTGTTAATTCTTGATTAGAGTTCACGCTTTCGCCTTCTCCGATTTGCTCCGTGGAGTGAGAAATCACTTTCTCAATGAGAATAATTGAACACGGGCAGGGGGGGGGGGGTGCCAGCTCATTACCCACAAATCACGGGGAGCAGGGGCACCTTAGCTGAAGACAATAATGACTTCAGGGAATAAAGCGGGGCCGCCAGCGTGGAGCCAAACCAGCGTGGGCAGCGGAGAACAAAGCTGGGAGAGGGAGATGCACATTCTTAACACTGTTTCCTAAGGTGAAATCATTTTGTCTTTATCTTCCTACATTTTCACTTGAATCCAATTACTGTTTTTCAGAGGGGACTGTATCTAGGCTTCTGAGGGAAGTGCAGAATATTTTGTAGGAGGGGCAAGGCCAATACTCAGGCAAGCTGTTGTGAAGTTTCAGCATTTTGGTTGGCAGCCAGGGCAAACAGATGTCTACCTTGAATGATCATTCAAAAAGAGAAGAGAGAAACAAATATATAGAAGCTAATGAAAGTAGATTCTGGCAAAAAGAAAGAAGCTCTTTTTATGCCTGGAACTGAGACTTCTAGATGGACTTTGATGATTGACAGTGCCATATTTCCCACAGTGTGAAGTCATTCACTCCTATTTATTTGATTTCTTTCTACTTACTCACCCTCTCTTTCCCTCACTGCTTTTTTTTTTTTTTTAATATGCCACACATTTCCACAGAGAGCCAAATGAGTCCACTCTGACACAATGAGGTCCATTGTCACAATAGGCCTTCTCACTGTTTTATAGGTCCCATTAGGGAGCCGATGCTTTTAAGTTGCCGAAGGAATGTAATAAGGCCCCGGCCGACAGTAAACATCCACATCTCAGGACCACAGAGGAACATGAGACTGTGCCGCTTTACCATCTCAGCCGAAGAGACCCATTTCATTAGCATCGGACCGGAGAACAAAGCGGTCACAGTTGGATGTGAACGGAGAGGAATGAGGTGGTTTCATTTCAGAGCCGAGGAGATGGAGGAATGGAAAGCCTCTAAAGAGAGAGGGTGAGGAGGAGAGAGATGGTAGTGTGCCAGTCCATTTCTGTTCCTCCCATACAGATGTAGTCATGGTAGCCAACCACCTTGTGCTGCATCAGTAAGAGGTGTTATTTGGATTCATAAGTAAAAGTGAATACAACAGATGAAGCACAAATTGGACGATTGGAAGTACAGTATGAAGATGAACTTTGCCCTACCGTAGATAATCACAGCAAAGTGCAAAAAAGCACAAATAAATAGTTTGAAATGTCTTTTGACTCAAACCTGAAGACACGGATGAGGCTGATACGAGCTTTGTGTTGTATTTTATTAAGGAGGCTGTTGTTTGTTGCAGCATCCCAGCAACACATTAATTCACAACTCAGAAGACAAATGATATCACGCTTGACTGCAGTAGCCTACAATGAACATGTCCTGCAGCTTTCATCAGAATACCATTATGTTCCCAGTGATAGATGACCTATTTCAAGATAGTTTTAATCCTCATATTTCAATGAAATGAATGGACTGTATAGGCTGTCTGGAAACATTGATAAATCGGAAATGTTTGGGCACACTTTTGAATATCTTCTGCCGTAAAACATGCACAATTGTTGGTATAATCCTTTGAGTGTCTTAAGGCTGGAGGCCCACATTGAGTTTAGAGTAGCCCAGATAGCGTTCAGGTGCCATTCTAGCAAGGCACACCTCTATAATGGGCCGCGATTCTCCCCGCAGTGCAGTTTTCCATTGGAATTCTCTCCTCGTTATGGTCTCGGACACATAGGCCATGGGAGTTGTTGTGTAGAATAGCACCCCCGCTGAGCTCCATCACAACATACTCTGATATTCCCTCATGCAATCATAATTTCAACCAGAATCACGCTGACAGCCTTTTCCATTTAGAAAACAGTGAAGCAGAGAAACAATTGGATTGCTTGTTTGGGTTTATGTGTGTCTGTTGGATTTGAATATGAGACTCCCGCTGATGTTGTTATAGGATCGGTTGAAACATGAACAGATACCTTGATATGGAAGCATGCCCTACGGGTGCCCTTTGTGTGCTCGCTTTGTGTATTGTAGGTGTGTGTGTCTTCACATGCACAATGTTTACATGCTGCAAATTGACTCTCCAAGCTCCCATCGGTCTTGTTTGTTGTGACACTGATGATTTCTCGGCACTCTTATCTCGTCAGTGATTGCGACCACTTGTTGTACTTAGCGAGTAAATTATCTTCAACTCTAACTAGCACACTCCTTTGATCAATCGATATCCTCTTTAATATTGTGCTCTCAGAGTCGCAACATATACAAACACAAACACAAACATTTCTCTTTTTAAAATATTAGAATAATTACAATGCTCTTCAAGTTTGCTTGTGTAACTCAGACAGCGCTCTTACATCCTTCCTCTTTGCTGCCACCCACCTACCCACCTCCCGCCCGTCCTTTCTGGGTCCGCTAGATTACCATGGCTGTGCCGGAGTCTTTTGGGACCTCTCTTCATTACTGGCCCTCCACAGTCCCCTCATCTCCACACGGCCCTCTTCATTTAGCCCTGGATAAGAGCAGGGACTCGGCCAAATGGCTTTCTGTCTCCCCCTTATCCAAGAATTTCAGCTTCCAATTAAAACGAAATGGAAAGCACCCCCACCTTGCTCCACACTGCTCCCATGACGCTACAGATGCCCCCCTCCCCCACCACCAGCCCCCACCCCATCTGCTCAGACAAGGCAGCAAACAACGGCTGATCTGTGGAAAAGACTGTTCACCCCCTTTAATAACTCCCTGGAATGTGTACCAAAGCTTTACTTTACACTTAATTATTCATAGTTCAACATCATTCACCCTCATTCCCTCTTTTTCATTTCCTCCTTCGACATGTTCAGTGTATTTGGAGTTTGAGGTCACAGCGTGTTAAAACATCCTATAGAAGATGGATGTGAGTCTTGTGTAAATAGCTGCTCTCCACATTTTCTTTCCCTATGCTGCCATTATTACTTGCTGATACAACATTTGCATCATAGTAGCAGTTGTATTAGATAGTTCGGAGGACAATTTAGCAGTGCAGGGAGTGTAGTTTACTCAATAAGTCAGTTATATTCTGACTCGCATAATTGCAGATGAGGCTAGTGAAAATAATAATAATAATGGTAAAAAGAAAATGCATTTAATTGCAATCCAGATCTGAACCACGGGTGCTCTCATTGAAATTCAAACACCCGCTATTATTTCAACGGGGGGTAACATTCGCTCACTGACCTTCACAGTTTGAAAGATGTATTTAACGTTCTGAGCAGTGGAAAGCAGACTGTCCTCCCACTTAATAAGCTCAAAATGATGATTAATCTGTGAAAATCACCACAGAGCTCTTTTTAATGCATGGATAAAGACCTGCGATTCAGCTGGGACCCTCCGATCAGCTGGGCTGCTCACTCAACCTGCAGGATTATCTGTTCGGAATCGCCTCCCTTCACCTAAGCCAGGTGTCTGGAAAGTCATAATATCCCCTTTGAACAATTTTTTTTTTACGCACCAGAAACTCAAACTGCTTTAAATACCCCTTTGAAGTGCTATTCTAATGCAAAATGCTAAGCACATTCAAAGTCTTTGAAACACTTCGACTGTATTCAAACAACATTATTCACAGAGCTTGTAAGAGTAAGAAGTGCTCTGGACAAAAGCCGGCGACGATAACTCTCTTCCCAGTAATTTCTACCCGTTTGAACCTCCGGCTCGCTGGTACAGGAGCGGTTTGCTCCGGTTGCGGTTGTTATTGATGAGGTTTGGAAAAAGTCTCAGCCTCCCCGTCCGCTTTGGGCCTTTGTTATTGACCTGGTGATTGATTTAAGCCCTCATAATTAGCGGGCCTAATTTAATTAAAGTGCAATTTAACGATACAGTGGGCAAAGGCAAAGGCAACTGTGTCATTGATAGATCAGTGCAGGCCTGATATGAAACAGGCTCTGGCGTATGATGTATTCCGCACGAAGCAGGTCTTTCACTGTCGGGGGGCAGAGACAAACGAAAGGGACAAAGATTGTAGTTGAGAGACAAATAGGGAGAATGAGTTGAGTAAAGAGAGAGACGGGCCTTTGTTTTTCCAAATATCAGCCCACAAATAGCGCTATCCGCCTCTCACCCCCACCACTGGACATCTCGCCGCTCTCCGTCCTGATGTGGACAAATGCAGCCTCACATCTCTGATCTAATTTGCTTAACAGCATTAGGAACCTGTCTGTCCCTGTAATTTGCTTCAAGTAAATCTGCGTCAGAGCCTGAACTTTCATGAGCCAGAAGCCATGTCTTCCCAAAACAGAACAAAGAGAGACAGATTTAAAGGCTGGTGATTTGTGTTGATTGAAAATAGGTGTTGGGATGGGGGAGTTATGTTAAACTTGGCCAATTGGGAATATAATATACCATGCATGTCATTGGCAGGGAAATATGTAATGGAGTATAGAGATATACGATAATAATGGCAGAATAATAAGTAGAATCGTAAAGCCTCATGTCCCCACAGGGGTCGGGTATCATTTAGTTTTAACGGCGTTGTTATTGATATTGATTTGGATTCTTAGCAAATTCTAGTGCTAGCAAGCTGTTTTCATATCTTTTGGGTGAAAAAACAATTTAAAAAGTAAAGACCACCTTTATTATAAAAGCAATAATCTTGTCATAATATGCTTTTATTCTTTTTCCGTTTCCTGTTTAACTCAATAAAGTGCGAGCAGTAGCTGATTATGAGGCCTTATGGCTATGAACATGCTGCGTTCATAAAGCAAGCTGCAGATATTCTTTGTCACGATATAAACAGGAACACAAGGACTGAAGGTCCAAACTCTGCTGTTAGGGCGGATGAGTGGAATCAAAAGCTTGTTTCTTAAAAATGTGGTTCCAATTCAGAACAGGTTCTTTTAAACCCAAGCTCGCTCCCCTCTATCCTAACCTAGCACAACAACACACATTTGACTCCCTCTCGTCATTATCAAAAGGAATAGTACATCTAATCTGGAATGCGAGTGCTCTCCTTTGAACGAGGCTGGAGCCCATGGGTGCAGGGTGTGAAATATGAAAGACAACACATGTCCTCATCAGAGGACAGCCGCCGCCTCAGCTTCTCCCCTTGGCACACAAACATAGTACTGTAGTCTCATACCCTCACTCTCTCTGTCTCTCTCTCCCCCTCACACACATACAAAGCAAGTGATAGCAGGCACCAGGGTCATGCTGCTTTGATTTTCTTCCAGATCTACAATTTCCAGTCCAGCAGGGAGCTAATAGTTTGCCAAACGAAATAAAAAACATTCACTGAAAGAGTGCCGGATACAGTAGGCACTACGCCCTACAACTCAATTCACATCACCACGATAAATCCTCATTGCTGTGTATTGAAATCACCATTAGCTCAGATAGCTTAGATAAGACAGTATGCTGAAACTGGTTTTTGCCTCTCTGCTGACAAACCATTAGGTGCCATTTAGGGAACTTGTGGGTAGGATTAAGGAGGTCATTATGACCCTTCATCATCCGCTAACCAGTTTAACTCTTCGCTCAGCCTTTTATAATGCTCCCCTATCCCCAACATAAATGTAAATAAGTGTCTCATAATCTTAGTCATTGTGACATATTGGTTGTTTTAATGGCGTCGGAGTCCGATGGACTGGTGGGGAATGAAGGGTTAAGGATAGTGGAGAGGGTGGGGCTGGGTCGTTGGGTGCAACAGTCATGTTCAATCTATTCACAGAGGCCATTTTGGTACGCAATTTGGCTGGCAGTTTCCTCTGAGGGGATAGATATGAAGGATAAAAGCCCTTCTGTAACATGAAGAATAATCCATGTATGGTCAATTCTTCCACAGCTATGACCAGGTCATCCTACACACTGCATGTGCCATCCATCAGCAGCTGAGGAAAGCAGCTGCTCTAATTTGTACACAAGTTGGAATCATCTGTGGTTCAAATTTAGGTGAAAAATCTTTGTGTCCAAGGCCATAAAACTTATTTTAACTGATGATTGAAAACAGCAAAATTCTGGCTCCGGTTAAGATGGAAAATTATTGATAATTGCTTTGTGAGGTCAAAGAAACTTTAATAGGACAATTAGGAGTTATTACCGGCAGCTTGTTTCTGTATGTCAGTGACATTGTGCAATGCAGCGGTACTGTGAAGTGCTTTTCGGTCTTGTCTGTTGTACGGTGTTTAGTCGAACTGCATTAACTGGAGGTAATGAGGGTACAATTATGGCTCCTTAACCTTTTTTGAGGGAGAGGAAAAGCCTCCGCCTCTGCTGCTTTTTTTTCTTCCTTACACCTCTGCTCATTGCAAACAGAGTCTTTGCACATGTTGCTATCATTTGTTACCTTTGGCTGGTTTAATGTTTCCATAAGGGGCGTACTGTATGTCAGCTTGCACAATTAATGGTTCATAATTTTAGAGGGCTAGATTAGAAAGGAAGGGCAGTCTTTGCAAATATTTCAACAGCCATTTTGCTAAATGCTCTGGTTAAAGTGCTTGTTTCCTTTATATATGGCGAACACGCCACATTTTTCATTTTGAGATAAATCTATATCTTGTTCTTTGGCCTCCATTGTTCCGGCACAGACGGCCCATTGTAAGGGAACGTGTGACATCGTCTGACAGGGGGGCCTGTTCCACTCATGAAGCTGTCCCACAGATGTGGACCTCAGCCATAAAGGAGGGGTGGTAGCCAGGAACACACCATTTGCTGCGACCTTCGAACCTGTCCTTGTTAAGCCCTCAACGCCAAATATGGGCTCAGGAGGGAGTCCTCACCCCTTCCCCCTCCTTTCCCCCCAACGGCTACATGTTGTACTTTCCCATGGCTAATGGCAGGACACACAGACATACACACACACACACACACACACACACACACACACACACACACACACACACACACACACACACACACACACACATGCTTACAGTAGGTGTCCTTTAGGATAGTGGTTGATGGAGGATGACAGCTCCTCAACACACACCCTTTGCCCCAACCCCCAAGCAGTGGGCTTCAATATATGTGTGTGTGGGTGTGTGTGTGTGTATGTGTGTGTGTGTGCTATGTTTCCTTCATGTGCAGACAGCTGCCTCCCTAACCTTCCCTCCCTTCCTCCCTCCCTCCCTCCCACTCTTCGCCTCTCTTCTTGGTCCTCTCACCGTTCTAACCTGTCCGTCCATTTGAAGGTAACAAGACTCTGCACTTTGCAGCTCTCTCTCTTCATTTTTTTCTCCCTCTCTCTCTTTCCTGTATGAGTCTCAATAATCTAATGCTGCAGCTGTCCGATGGCCAAACCTCTAACAATGAAGGAAAGCAAAAGCAACGGTTAAAGAGGCTGGCGGATTTTTGGCGACAGATCAGGACTCTGGGCCTCTCTAATGCATGGGAGGAAGGGACAGAGATGGGGGAGAGAGGGAGGGAGTGAAGCAGAGAGAGAAAGAGAGAGAGAGAGAGCTAGAAATGAGTGCCATGGAGAGTTGAAAAGCCTTGTTACTTCCTCACTCCACTGGTTACCAAGGGATCAACAGGGTGCTAAAAGCACTCAGGGGAGGAAGAAATGAAGGGTTTTTAGAGAGGGGGAAGGGGAATGATGGAGAGACAAAGCAAAAGTAAAGAGAGGAGACAGAGAGTGGATAGGCAGAAAGAGATGGATGTATATTTAGCCTGTGTCTCTCCTCTGCTGTCACTCAGTGCACGGTTTTGCTACTGACACAAGGACAGACAATAAGTGAGCTGGCAGTGAATATAAAAGGGAGATGGCTTCTTCTCCTGCCCTTGGTCACAAGGAGACACTGACCCCTACAATACTGACTCAACTCAGCTACTATAAAAAAAATAAGTCAGCTGCTTTCCTTAAGGACTTCATTGCCTGAAATGTCAATCTTAACAAGTCATCATTTATCATATTCAGTCTTAGACGCACTGTGTGTTTGTCTGGTCAGAGCACATTCTTTGTCCAGAGCCTCTAATGAAGAGGCCAGGCCGTGCCCTTGCTGGTTGGATAGCCCCCGATTCGAATCATTGTCAAGTGTCAATCATGTATTTCTGGTTATGGTGGAAGTTTACTGGCAGTTGAAGCGTGTTGCACATTCAAATATGAGAATAAAAACACTCACAAAAGGCTGAGAAAATGTGCTCTTACATCAAAACACTAGCACTTACAAAACCAGTAATGTAAGACGGCTGTGTTATTTGTTTCAGTATTATGACTATATGTGTCACTTTAAAGGTGCTAACATTTGTACATTTTTCACTAAAGCATTACAGATCCTGCCAAAGCAGTGGAATGATTCCACTGTCATATCTAAATAAGTTAAACTGTTCCGCAGATGTCCTTGCAAGGAAAGTCAATGTCTGAATTTGATGATACTGTCTAACATTTGTCTGAAAGCATGTTAGGTGAACCAGTGCACTTGTATTAAAGTGAAAACTGAACCTTCTTTTAACAAAGCACAATTTTAATGATTTTCACTTCTCTTTATTCATTTTAAGACAATTCTCTGCAATTCTCCCCCCTACATTATCTTTTCTGTGCCATTACTCACATTCACAACTCCTTTTCTCTCTTCTCGCCTCCATTGCCAGCTCCCTCTAGTCACTCTCATGAAACATCTTTTTTTTTTTTATCAGCTAGTCCCTCTTTACTGTGTCATTTTCACAGTTCCTCTTGGTTTTTTCACACCAGTCCGTCTAGAATATACCTGACTAGAAATATCACCTCACTCTAGTGCCGCTCTGATATCAGCTTGTGCCATATTTTGGTCATTTTAACTGTCACATTCACACTCTCAGCCTGCTTGCACTGTGCTTTTGGCCTGGTGCAAGTTGTGCAAGTAAAGCCTGCCTTCACCTTGGGTACTCTGACCTGCAGGTAGTTCTTCTTTACTCTTTACTTTATTCCATCACATGACATATCTCAAGTTTTTCCCACAACCACTTACCATCGACAGGAGCAAACTAACAGACAGGAGATTGTTGCTGAGAGCTACTTATACTAAAGTTAATTACACGTCACTTCCTGTAATGATACGCTGTGAATCAGCTCGCCTCTCAGATCATGTCGTCAACATATTATTTTGGCTTTCATACGATTTCTGCCAATCTTGTCGTGTAGCATATACTTATACACTCACATATATACTTGTATATGGTCTTGTACTCATTCTTCTTATCCAATTTCCCCTGTCTTCTCCACTTTATGCCCTCCCGTCTTTATTCATGGCTTCCCACAGGTAGCCAGGTCATTTGTGCACAGTATATATATATGTTTAAAAGAAAATCCAGCCAAACCACCCTGGGGGGGTTTTCATAAAAGGCTTTGTGAATAACGGACCTAGCTAGACACCTGGGATGGCAGCTGACACGCAATTAAAGGCAGGTCTGACTGATTGACTGGCTCATTTCATACTGCACAGTTAGAGAGAGGTAACAGACAGGTAGTGGGAGTCAAGGTCTCCTAAGCTAAGGTAGACTGCTGATGGAAATTTCATGCCCCCACTCTTATAAATAAATAGGGGAAAGAGTCCCTCTGAGTCCCACGTCTGTGTGTCGCCGAAGATATCCTGGGCTCTGAAAAGGTTTGAATCCATTTCCATAAAAAAACCAGAATGGCATCAGACCTATTTGGATGTGTTTGACATTTTAGCAAAAGAGAGAGAAAGAGAAAGGTGAGGGGTGAAGGCGGGGAAATAGCGGTGGCTAACAAAGAGTTTCTGCAGACTCTCCAAAGGGAGACGATGTGCTGTCTGGGGGCTGACAAGCTCACACATACACACACAAACTCACACACACACACACAAATGGAGCGGCAGTTACTAACAGGACTGGAAGCAAAGCTGATATTACCTTGTCCTTTTAAATTTCAACATTTTGATGATCACTGTGCTTGTCACCATTTGATGAACCTCCCCAGCTCCTCCTGTAACTAACCGTCAACAGATGAATAGTTGAAATTGAACCCTGTGTTATTAAATATGTCTCCCTTCCTATTCTACATGCAGCATGTCAGCACTGCATGTAAGTGGCCTGCTCAATCTGTACCATCCCCATAAAGAGAGCTCAGATAAAGATTTTATCCCCCATTAAGGAGAGCATGAAGCTGCTCTCGTTGCAGAGTCTAGTTAAGTCCTCAGACGTCTGGCTGCCCTGTAAAAGCCACCGCCTCCCGGCCCCGCTGCCTAATGGCCCTGAAGAAAGATGAGTAAATGAAATGAAGAGAGTGAAAGAAACAAATGACAGCATGTGTGACCACTTTCCTTCACTCTCGAACTGATCCCATCACCACAAAGACCCAGCAGCGGTGCCACGCCCCAGGCCAGACCTGATTGATTGAGCAGGAGCAATCGATCAGGGCCACTTTGTCACTGAAGTTTTTGGCCGGGGAAGGATGTTTCTGTAGCAGCATCAGTGATGCCGTCTGTACTCTACTGAAAGTCTCTTTTGATTTAGAATTGAGGCCGTTACTTGGTTCTGCAGGTAATTGGATTAAAAGCCAGAGGAGAGATATAGGCAGGAGAGAGGGAGGTGCAAGCACAGCCAAATAATAAATAATGACATTGAGAGTGTGAGTCTTCTACTTTGTCGGAACGGTCTTCTAATGATTTATCCTGCCTTTTTTTGTTCTTTTTCTTTCTTTCTTTTTAGGAGGAGGAGGAAGAAGAGCGAAGGAGACACGAAAGGAGGATTGAACGGATAGAGCCAGTAGGGAGGGCCGATTCCTCATTTGAACATTCACATGTGTTGAGTCTAGAGTGAGTGATTCCCAACAACTCCCCCCCCGACCCCCTGTATATCATACCACATGTCTTTGGGTTGGTTCACCCAAATAACAGAAACATATATTCTTTCAGCCCTTCTGGTTTCTACCCATGTAGATAGTGTTGGTCTTATTTGCCCAGATAACAGATGTCATTCTCTGATATGTCTGCCACCACAATATCATTTAGTTTTGCATTTAGATAAATACTCTGGCAAAGTGTTCCCATCTCCCATGTGAAATACATTCCACAGAATATTCCCCATGAAAACTGTTTGTTGTGGGAATAATGTGAAGCTTTGGTTGCGCTAGCGGTGTGGCTCGAGGAATGGCAATGTCAGTCCACATTGTTTTCAACACATTTAATTCCATTTTCTACGGCGTGGCCACAGAGATCTTATAACCTGGGAAAATAAAACACAAACCAACTGCATGGTTAGATAAACACCAGAGGCGAGGAAGAACATGTGTAATTATTTGGGTGTAATGACCTTTTCATTTGTCACAGTAATACCAGAAAGGTTAATCATCATCCCTAAACACAGCTATATTACCAAACGACAATGACAACACAAAGCGTACACAAGACCACGCCTTCTCCCATCAACATCATCGCACACATCTGCATCAACGGCTGCTTGTGTTCACATCTTTATCTACACAAATTAACCTTGTCCTCCTCCTCCTCCGTTCCCCACACAATTTTCAATTAATCTGTTCTCTTTTAGCACAACAATCTGATCTTAATCACTTAATTGCAGTCTCCATTTGGGTCCCTAATCGACCCCGAGGTCCCACAGCCTGACTTTGTAATGGATGACTTTATGTAGACAACACAATGCAGCCTCTACCAATAAGGCCGCACCCACCCCCATCCCATACATCCCATCAATGTCTTGTCATGTTTGCCTGTGTCGTCTTTTATATCCTGCTCTTCTACATTTTCTTGTCATTGCTGTTTTTTATTCATGCATGTCCTCCCCTGCCTCTTCCCTCTTCGCGTCCTCTCGGCCTCATCCATCATCGTCCTGCAGAGGCCTGCTCAAGCCGGTCGAGGTGTCCAATGGACGAGGGCCCCTGGGGATCCACATAGTGCCTCTCAGTTCGCAGGAAGTCAGGTAAAAAAAAAAAGATTGGAAGATCTGAGAATCAATGCAGCTTAGTGTTCAGCTGCATTGTACTGGTTAGTTGCACCATCCAATACGCCTCCTACATCCTTTGGTTTGAAGCCCTGTGGATGTTGCTTTCTTTTCACGTTTACTCATCATTTCACTACTTTCTCATACCTTTTTTTTCACTCTGTTCTTTCTTATTCACCTTTTTACACATTACTCCAGGATGTCTCTTCCACTGACTCTGATTCTTCCAGCCATCTTTTTGTTTTTGTGAAACACCACACCCATACCCAGCCACACTCATCCGAAAAGCTTGGAAGCCCCCAGTGGGAAGGAGAACAGATGAAAGCAGCTTTGCTCTTGACTGCACAGTTTCTCCATGCGTTATGCTTTTCTTTTATCTTAACCTATGTCCTCAGTGACAACGGTGTTTGCTCTGCCTTGAAGGTGATTCAGACTTTCTTTTGCCTTTTTTTTATCGATAAGGAGTGTCAATGATAGGGGACAAGAGGAGGAATGCATCCCAGTTTACAATTATTTCCAGAAAGAAATAAAGGACAGAGGAGAGAGTAGCCAGATGTAATCAAACTAAAAGCTTGTGTATAACACAGATCCTCACTGCACGCCAAAGGGACTGGCACACCACCAAGGTGAATGTGACTACTCAGCGCTGCGAGAGGGGGGGCAGGGGAATGAGGGGAAAAGACAAAGTGAGGAGATGGAATGGGATGACATTTGAGGGAGAGAGGGTAGCTGTCATTGAAGACTGCTGCGTGTCATTTCTTTCGGACACTAATCCCATTGCTGTTTATAAGCAAGTGTCAGGAAACTATATTTAGCTTTGACCTCGTGCGATTGACTCCCTCAGAAGCTGTGGCACTCTGAGTTACCCTGAGTCAGAGGAGGAGAGTAATAATTCACGATGAGTCGCACCAAGCAACATTGCTTAGATAAAGTTCAAATCCAATTTCAATTTCTTCGACACGCTATTTTCCTTAAGCTCTTCTGTATTCCCACAAAATCAAACTGCATCTAGCAAGATATAGCAGTAATGCTGCCAGTACATTTCTTCTCCATCAGCTAAGGTAGGCACTAATAGCTATCAGTGCCTTCAATTAGCTTCAGACATGATAAGACTTAGCGTCTGGTCAGTAAGATGATGCTAATGGCCTGGTCCAGCTCTTTCCTGTGTGCTGGGCACTAGGACAGGAGGCATTAGGCTCAGCGGGCTGTCATTAGTGTCTAGACCAGTGCCACAGGGGTCAGACAGTCAGCAAAACCAGACAGCAAACAAGGAACTGCAGGCGCTCCAGCGTCGTCTCCTCACAATCTGCTTCACTGTACTGACAACAAGTTAGATCCAAGCAGGAGGGGAAGACAGCTGCAGGAGAGAGCTCAGAGACTCTCTCTCTCTCACACACATGCAAACAGCCAAATGCACAGATCCTTACCTGCATGAGTTTACACCCATGCAGGGTACGAACAGTAGCGGTGTGTGTTCCCACACAGACTCTAGCTGTCTCTTTCTTTCTCTTACACACACATGCACACAGTATTGAGAGCAGTGAATGCTGTGCACTCATAAATATACTGTACATCTGCACAATCAAACACACACACACACACACACACACACACACACACACACACACACACACACACACACACACACACACATACACGGCCCTCGCAGATGCATTCTTTGCTTAATGAACTCCTCATTCCATGACCAGTTTCGATTGTAAACAAACTGCGGACATAATTGCCGCGCATAAATGGATCCTGATTGGATTATTATTTGATTAAAGGCAGGAGATGAGAGCAGGTGGCCTCCTTCATATCATTTCTCAGCGCTGCTGCCCGGCCACAAGATGGAGTAAAGCAATACAATGCTTATTATTGTGACTTATTGAGACTTAGCAGGCTTGATATTTTTCTCTCAAGGTCTGCAGAGAATCTTGTGCTTATCGGCTACCTAATTCATTGACTGATTTACAAGCTGTGAGAATAATGCCTTTTAGATTTTGCTTTAGCTCTTCCTGCTTTCCCCAATAACTTGAGAAGTGTCTGCAAAAAAAGCCATCAGTGAGATGGGGAGGAATTGAGAAGGTGGCAGTGCATTACAGTCATCACAATAATAGTGCTTTTACTAAATCATCTTCCTCAAATCTCTAAAAGATACCGCTTTATTCCCCAATCCTCCCTGTTGCTGCTTTGAATACTGATCAGGGATCAAGCAAAACTCCTTTATCTGCTGTCTCCTGGCCTGTTACCAGATCACAAGTCATTACAGTGTGTCCATGATGTAATCTCCATTTCGCAATACTTTGTTTTCAAGCTGCCATCACTTATGGAGATAAAGCACAATCATGTCCGCTTGCAGGCAGCCCGCAATTACTCTCTGTTCAACACACTTAAGCTGACCTGGCCACGCCGGCTCAGACACCGAGAAAAAGGAAAGGGCCTTATGTGATCTTTAATTTCAACTTAATGCTGAGCCATTTACCCCCATCGAGGAGCTTAGATGAGTCTGCGGTGAGAGCATGGATGTCAGCATAATGCAGCCAATTAGAGCAATGTTCCGAGTGTGGCCCTATTTGGCTGAAATGCTAAAGACCTCGGCAAATCTGCCCTTGACGTCCGCGGCAAACAGAGTCACAATTTAAATGTGCTGTTGTTTATGTGTCCAGTGACACAACAGGAAGGAACTGAAAATTATAAAAAAGCACGCAGCCTATGTCCTTGCCGGTGATGAGCCGTTGATTGCAGTGTAAAGGACTATATCTTGTACATCTTTGGCTCCGGAATACTTTTGGCTCTGTTATATTTCATCATTATTTTTTAATTTCCCAAAAGTAAGCCTGCAAACTTTTTTGTCAGTTTATGCAAGGACACCAAACGTTTGCACTCAGTCAGTCTACCTGCTACCTCAGGCATCTGGAGCCTTAGAGACGGATGGAGTTTGTAGTTCTGCTGTGCGAGCGCACATCAGATCTCTTTGCATGTGGTTATCCTCAGGGCCTAACTAAAGCCCCAAGGAGCTCACTGATGTATTTATTTAGAGGAGGGAGAGAGCGGGGGGGGGGGATATTTGAAGGTAAAGGTTGCCTTTTTTTTGAAGGGATTGCTGAGATGGCACTGCCGTAGAACTGCTTGGGTATTTATTACAACACCGCCGGCTCTCGTCTTAAGCTCCAGTGAAGGAAACTGCAGCGTTTCCTCTGAAGCCATAAGATGATCTCTTAGCTGTTGGTCTGGATTACCTCAGACAACCAGCCCTGTCATTCTTTCAAACCTGCCCACAGAAAGGCAGACAGAGTGGAGGACAGAGGGACGGATGCAGGCTTAAAATGTAGTTAGTAATGCAGTGCTTCTGCAGGAAAAAGTTAAAGTTTGGAAAGTTAACTTAAAAAAGTTAGCATCTAGCATCTAGAATTTAGTTTATTCCAAACTAAATAGTCATATTACTAAACAAATGACTTTATTAGATAATAGTGACTGCTGCTGTTTTTTTTAATTATTATGTATATTTAAGATATGTAATAATTGTTAATATTTTAGTTTGGCCCACTTATTAAGGGGCACGTTTTTAGGTTTATGTATGTCTGTGACTAATAATAATAAAGACTACTATTCGATGTCTATTCTATTTTGGTGACAGTATCGTGCAGTGGTGGGCCGTCAGGACCAGCAAGGCCTTCTCTGCTGGCCTAAACATCATCAGAATATACATTACATTTTTATATATTTTTTTCCACAAATATGTATTAAATTATTCCCCATAGTCTATTCTCTTCATTTCATAGCTTGTCTCTTGGTTGCGCTGCTTCCAGCCTCAGATCAAGGTTTGGAGGGCTGGCCTTTATGTTAGAGCTTTTATCCAATCATATTTCAGCCATGATGTGTTGCCAGGGTCCAAGAAATCTGCCCTTAGGCCTTCAGAATCAACAGTGCGGGCGCCTGTCGCTTAAAGTGAACGGAGACAAAACTGTGGCGTTAACCAGTCAGATTTCGAGTTGGGGACACTGGGGCCAGCTAGCAGGCGAACGATGACATCAGCACGTCCACGTCTTTTGATTGAATACGCACTATTGAGAGGCAGAGCTATGCAGAGCTAGCAAACTTTGAACAAGCTAATTTGTATAGATTTCTACACGCTGTTTTTTTTCAACCCACAATGGCTGAAGGAGGGGAGATCGTTTTGGTTCGCAGATGTAATTACAACGCCATTTTCAAGACGAACTGCTGGGAATGCCTGCTATTTACAACTAAATGTTTCGTAAATATTAATATAACTCTGTTGTTAGGGTGATGCAACGCCCAGTTATACTGCGTTTCTGTCTAAATGTATAGTTTCTAGAGCCATGGCGTCATAATGATGGTATTAAGATGTGGAATAATTAAGGTAGGACTGTGTAGGACATCACTGAAGGCCTAGGTGTGAAATGCACGGCCCGCCACTGGTATCATGCAATAGTACATAACATTACAACTGGGCTAAAGTTACTCACTTAAATACACTACTCAAAATCTGGTGTGGAAAAAATAAGTTATAAATCCCTAGACCATAGAACAAAAAAACTACTCTGGATAACTAAGAGATTAACGTCATTCTTTGGTTAATGCTCATCACTCAGCTTATCTTTATATATCTTTTCTAGTCTCCTATGGACTGTCATTACCTTTTTCTTTATATGAGGATGCAGGGGATAAGGCCTGCAACTTGCTGCCTGCTGTTCAGTGTGTTGACATGTGACAGTGTGTTGTAATTTCTGCAGTATGTTTGGAAATGATGTTTTATCTCTAACCTGATGTGTGATTATTTCCAGGACTCAGGGCTTGCTAGTGAAGCGTCTGGAGCGTGGGGGGAAAGCCGAGCAGGAGCGTCTCTTCCAGGAGAACGACTGTATCGTCAAAATCAATCAGAGAGACATTCGCCACCTGCGCTTTGAACAGTAAGCTCTGAAGTCCACCCTCTATTGATGGTTATATATATACGCATCATCCTCTTCTCCACTCTACAATATGAACTCTGAAGTTCCTACTCCCAGTAACTTTTCAGATCATTTCAGTACACCCTCTTCTTTATCAGGTGCACTGCCATGCTGCTTTTAATTTCTTTCACTGCTTCCAAAGGACACATACAGTGTTATCCCGAGGCCATGTCTACTCAGTGATGCGGTTCATAGTGAGAGCTCTGTGTCGGGCATTAAGTGCAGTGACAGTAAATAGTGTTGCTGTTGATAAATGGAGCCCAAACTTCAGGGAGACGTGACACCCACACAGCTGCGCAATAAAACACACATAATACTGACTTTGTTGGCCTTCCTGTAATAGGTCTCAGAGAACCGCGGTCCTTCACCAACGTTTTGCCCTCGGATCCAAAAACCCTGACACTTTTCTCTCGATTTGTTCCTATCGATTCATCGCTCCCCTTCATCTTCTAAAATGGAATGAAGATATAAGCGTGGGACTTTTCCACCCGCTTACCCAAAGCCACCCTTCTCCCTCACACACACACACACACACACACACACACACACACACACACACACACACACACACACACACACACACACACACACACACACACACAGGCCTGAGTGTGCGCACTCTCGCACACTTGCACATGCGCTGACACATACACAAAGGTATATAAAGCTAGAACATATTATCTACACTGTGTGTGTGTGTGTGTCAGCCTGAGAAATAGATTGCTTTTCATCCAAACTGAATTCTGGAGGCAGTGCATGGAGATCTGCTTGGCTCTCTCCCTTTTCATTCACACAGGAAGAAATAGCCCGGATTCCTGCTAACAAAGGCCGAGCCTACAGTCATACTGGGCTGGACATCTAAAACCACTGGGATCAGAGCCACCCTGCTGGATGATTGACAGAATCCAAGGTTAAAACCAAGTGTAGATCCACTGACTATACTCTGTATCCAGAAGTAGAGTCAGAGAAACTCTATCACTGACAACGTGTTTTTTTTTTTTTAAAGCAAAGCATGCCTAAAATGTTCTTAACCAACTCTGGCAAAGATAAGAAAAGCTCTCCATCAGCTTGTAAAACTCCAGACTCTCACGGTTACCTTACCACATTATGTTAATGCACTCATCTGACTGTGTACAAAGGTTTTAGGATTCTTTTTTTTTCTTCTTTTCAAAACGATCCTATTGTCATTAATAAACATCCCAGTTTCCTTCCAAACCTTTTCTACTGTGAAAGAGGCTTACAAACACAATCCACTAGGGAGTGATGTTTTGTAGCGTTCCGCACTTACCTCCCCCTCCTTGCCAAACACACGCTACTCACCGGCATCCAAATGCATATGAAGTGAAGTAGCTAAACTTTCCTCCCCGCCTGCCCCCCTCGCTCTCTCATCACTTCCCTTCCCCCCATTGATTGTGCGTCGCACAGAGTGACAATTTAAAGTGATAGTATAATCTCCTTGGATTGTTTTGCATGGGTAAATATTTTGAGGCGCTTAATCTAACTGAATGTAATGATGCATTGATGGGGTAATTTATTATTCAATCAGGCTCGCGTGGAGGCTGATTGCTGGAGTGATGGCACTGTATATGTGCAGGTGGGAACATGTGCGCACACAAACACACATACACACCCACTCAGTTTGCACATGTGAGTGATTTTTGTTAATTAGCATAAGAATAAAGATGGGAGAGACCAAATCTTGCAGAAGTGGCTTGGTGTGCGCTCGCCTCTGTGACTCCGCTCAAATGAAGTGCTGTCTGTTGTGGCAGAAGCAGCTTAGCGGCTGTCATTTGGATACAATCAGCATGGTATTACTGGCGTGGTAATGGGGGTCTGGAAACAGGAGGTGGGATTGTTGGAATGTAGAATACCACTGCGTCTCTGGCGAGCCTATCTATATGCTAAGTGCTACCGGCAAACCAGACTAAACCATTCTTGTGTCTTGCGAATCACGTTGATCTCTTGCCTTGGCTTATTTGGCAACAAAAGTCACATGAGACTGAGTGTGTGTTTTGGCCTTTTTCTTTTCTACTTATTTTGTGTGTATGGAGTGAAGTGTGTGTGTCTGCTCACTTTGGAGCCTCATTGTCTGGAAAGCTTTCTTGATGCATGATTCATCATTTCGGTTCTGATTGTGGAGTCAAGTCCACACACACAAACACACACACACACACACACACACACACACACACACACACACACACACACACACACACACACACACACAGACCGCTATACTGTAAAGAGACTTAGATGCTCCTCATCCAGTAGGTTTCACTGGCATAATGTTGAATACACAGGATATATTGTTTCATCACCATTCTTATCTCATTTCTGTCTTGATGCTAGTAATTATAGATAAAGTAATTTCTGTCTTTTACAGTCAGTACCACGGCGATTAGCCATGCTAACCTCAACTCTCCCTATCGCTTCTCACCATACAGCGCCACATAGCTTCCCTTATCCTTCTATATCTGTCAAGCTATGATAGTACATTACTCTACTTGTATCTCTTATCAAAGCTAATTCATTTCTGTCTCTCTCACTTTCTCCGTATCACCTCCAGAGCCCAGAACCTTTTCAAGCAGGCGATGCGTGGCCCGGTCATCCTCTTTCATGTCGTCCCCGCAGCCTTGAAGAGACAGTACGAGCTGCTGTCGGCCCAGAGCGAGCTCAGCCCGCCACATTCCAACAGAGTGCGCTTCAGCCAAAGCTCTCAGCAGTCGAGGGACAGTTCCAGCCTGGTGGGGGGGCTGACACCCAGGTCTGGACCACAACCAGGCCTCAACCACGAGTAAGTCACCTTGTGTATCCCCGTCCAGCAAACATATAGTTGGTGTGTAAATGTGAAAACTACACAGCATTTGAAAGCCAGATGAAAGTAAGACAGTCAGTATCATGACATGAAAGTTGGCCTTCTGTCCAACCAGTCGCTTATAAAAATAACTGCAAATAATTAGGCTAAGAAGTCTCAGGCTCCCAATGAATGCAATTCTGTTTTAATTACACCAGTCGAGGGCTGTTTTATGTTCACTGTGAATCCATCAATGTTTAAAAGCTGCACAATAAAAGGCAAGAGAGCAGTTTAATAATAATCTCTACCTGAGACCTCTAAGTCCGCATCGCTGATCATCTTGTTAAAAGCCAATTTTATCTGCCATTGGTTACCATTAATTTCTGTAATGTCTTTGGCATAATTCCAGAAAGATAAAAATGTGGTGTGTTTATCAAGTAGCTCCGTCTCTACAGGTTTATAGTCTTACGTTCAATGATATAAATTCACATATCCTCTATCCATTCTCTGTATGTTAAATACAGTCAATCTGTCAATATTCTGCACAGATATACTTATTTAACGTTGAGTTATAGCAGTAAAAAGAAAAACGTATAAGATATTGACTGGACAAGGACATTTTGACCATCTGATCGATCCAGGTAGCGTCAGGCCGACATGTCCTTCACTGCTGTTACCATCATTGTTTCCAGCAGTGGCCCAAAACTTGTCCTGATACTTGTTCAAAACATGTTCTTAATATGATGTTATAGAAATACAGAAAGTACAAAAACCGCATTTCAAAGGAACTACATTTCTGCTTCCCTTACCACATTATGTTACTAACAGTCTATTTCTGCAGGTAATAAACTAATCAAAGCTCCATCTGTCTTGCTCTGTAGCCACCAGGGACCCCTGGCAGGAAGCACCCCAGAGATGAGCCGACGGTACGCCACTTTACCGCACACCTTGGTCTCCAAGACCTCTTCGGCCACCTCCCCCTCCCTGCAGCGCAGAGTGAGCACAAACCCGTCCAACAGCTCCTACCTAAAGAACAAAGGACGCAAATTCAACATTCAGCTGAAGAAAGGTAAGAATCAGCAGACACATGAATGCAGTCGTTGTAAGAGTGAACATTTGTCTCTCTTTTCATAAGAATACAGTAACGTTCTGGATCCCCTTTGGTGTTAGCCTGACCTTAAAGTTCTCTATCCCCGTAATAATGGAATAACGCTGAACATTTCAATAAACTATTTCAATTCAACACTCACTTAAATCGTCATCAGAAAGAATGTCTAGTGAACAAAACAGGAACGTACGCACTGTCCTCTGTGTTTACCTTCATTAAATCACATGCAAATGACACCAGGCTGCTACATAATCACCCCAAACACCTGTACACATATCAGACCGGTCCATTGTAACTCAGTAATCCACCCGTTTATATACGAGAAACATTGGATTACTGGAGCTCGTTAATCCTGCTCGTTACAGCCTCCTGTCCAACTTTTTCTTTAAAAGAATGGACGGTTGATGTTTTATTCTTGAAAAGCACCACAGAGCTGATGCTACAGCTCTGCAACGTCCACACAACGTTACACTGACGTCCTGGAGAAGCCATGTTGTTGAGCTCGTGGCGTTATGCGTCATTTCGATTTGTACAGCTGTTTCGTAGCGATGAGACCAGCGACGTGACCCGCTGAGAATCTATTTATTAATCACCGCATCTAGCAGCACTCAATTGCTTTATTATTTTCATCATCAAGCAGCTGGAACCTGTTCATCCTTCAAGTAGAGAGCAGATGCAAATAGCACCTGTCTCTCTCTTGTGTCTGTTCCTGCCTCTCTCGCCCATGTCCCACTCTCTCACCCCTCTTTACTCCTCACTGGGACAAAGGGGACAAAGCTGTCTCTGTGTCTTCTGTTGTATCTTTGAGTAAACCATAGGTTGAGGGAGACAACCTTAAATTTTTCTGGAAATATAAAAAAAAAACGCTTCTTGCCTTTTGGGCTTTGTTTAAGCGTGCAGGCCAAAAGCAAACACAGATCAACCGCCTCTTGAAAACAGAGGTTGCGGTGTGATGCACTCAGACTACATCGCCGTGGTCTCGCGGTTGAAATATTAACATTCAGCAATCAGTCTCGCTCCCAGCTGGGGTTGGTTTGTTTGTGGACTTGGACAAGCCTTTGATACCCTGGAGTCGTTGTATATCCGAGCCAACCATTGTGGTGGGTTCACTGCCAGACTCCTTCTCATTTCCATCACTTCAATATCTTTATATGAATTGACAAGCAGTTGGTTGTAAAAACTAACCAGTGCCGAGGTGACTCGCCTACTCTTTGTCTCGCGCTCCTTTTTTTTCCCGTCGGAGAGAGCAGATGTTAAGTTGAAAGCTGGCACAGGGGCCGCAGCAGCCAGCTTCAGGGAGTAGTGAGGGCAGGAGTGCAGGCTAAATGCAACACGCTCGGGGAAATGCAGCTGCTGTAATATGTTTGGCGAAGGTCCCCGAGCCCTGCTAGTGTTAGAGTTCTTACACTGCGTGAGGCTGCAGTGCAATTTATGTTTTTTTGTTTATAATTCTCTTTTTTTCTGCACACAAGCCTCTCAATTTTAGTGAAGCCAAGTTGGGGCAATGTTGGTGGAGGTCCAGCAGCGCCGGAGACTGATGCCAGTAGTTTTATTTATTTTGTTCACTAGCCACTTCATGGTCTAACTCAACACCCACCTATAACTCTCAGAAGTGTGCTCTTACCCAAGTGACAGAAATGGTCGCTGAGATTATTGCTCATGATTTAAATGGGGCTTACCGGAATGGATGTGCCTCGCTTGTAAACTTCAAGCCGTTGGTAAACTCTAAATTGGGATGAATTATTGTCCAAATGTTGTTGAATTGGAAACTTAACTGAGCATTAAAAATCCGACGAAGTGTGCCCCTGAAATTCATTTTGACAGTTCCATTTGATTACCATCAGACTTTATCACTGCTAATGTACTTTTAGAAAGGCTTCGGCAGTTTTGTTGTTAACATGTTGTAATTGTTGTGATTCGGCCTAAGTGGGCTTGAGTTCCGAGTGGTGGGAGCAGATCTTGCTCGGCAAATTAACAAGAGTGCCTTAATCAAATACTGCAGTCCAAAAGGACATACGCACCCCATTAAGTCATTCTAATGTGCCTCAGCCTCTCCTCATGTTTGCTGTTTAATTGGACTATTGGAGCCAGGATTCCAACTAATCCAGAAAGGATACAATTACTTTTATCCTGGTCTTCTTTTACTCAAAATAAAGACGTCAGTGGTTAATTACTGCAGGCCTACTAGAGATGCATTCTCCTAATTGCCTTATTGGGGACCGTTAATGACGTGATCTTACAATGGGCAGGAGTTTGATTCCGCTCATTAGGCTGTGTGCAGGCCAAATGAGGGGGGGGGGGGGGGGGGGGGTAACAAAGACAGTGATGTGGAGGATTTGAAAGGGGCCCCTAATGTGCAGCTTATCCCGATTTGAAACTGAAGAACTCAGGTACAGTATCACTGATCATGGAGTAGTATTTAAAAAAACTTTATTTAGAAATCTCTGAACATTGTCACCTTTTTGGTCAGAAATAAAAAAAGATGTCTTCTTTTATTAGTCTCTCTGTAATTCAATTGTGAGTAAAGCAATTGGGAACTGATTGCCGTGGCAGCGTTGTGACCTTGTATTAAAAGTTTTCATTCAAGAAGACAAACTTTGCAGATTTAACATTCCACATAAGGCAGCTATTTCTGTCTGCTTAGTTATCATGCTGCATTGATGGAGGGATCACAGCACGTCATTATCCTCCACAGCGCGCAACTTTTTGACTTTATAAGCAACCTCTTCATCACCTTTACGCAAGTTTGTTTGCGTGCAGAGGCCGCGAGAAAGTTGCCAGCCGCGTGCTTTTCCCTCTTTATGTTTCTTCTTCATCAACACCATCACTGTCAGCGAGACGGCAGAGAGTTTGTCAGACTGCTGGAGAGATACGCAGGGAAAACTAGGTCATGATGAACCATCGAAGGTGCTGACAGCTCTGTGAAATGAGCAGCTACTTTGACATGAATACTAATCACTGTTGTTACCGTCAGAAAAAGCCTCCGCTGAAACCACATAGCGCAACTTTCCCACTTGACTGCTAGAAAAGCCGACGGCTAGGTTATGCGTGGAGGAATGTTTGTCTTTGAACACCGTTCTTAATGACTCATCTGATAGCATTATGTAGCAAGGTTATTGCATTTTCTTTATATCCTGTCAAAGAATAAGCCGACAAACACAATGTATTTGGTTCACCTCGTTCCCGAGCTGACATTTGAAACCATTTCCTGCTTTTATTTGACAAATGCAGGTCTGGTCAGCAAAAAGGTCAGGCCTCAGATCCTCTTATTTATCTGTTATTGTGTTTGCCTACTTCCTCCAGACAAGGCAATTCATATTCATTTGATGAACCTTAAAGGTCACACTTAAAACCCAAAGCAAGTAGTTTTGCAAAGCTGATATCTTTGTGTTTTCTCAGATTCAGCTGTTTAAGTGTAGCCTTACGTCTTACTGCACTGCTCAATGATACATCAGTAAAAACAATTATTGAGCACTGCTTTCTACATTTGGCCAACTTCAAACTGTCTTTATATAGCAGAAGGTTGCTCTGACCCAGACATGATTTGAACGCACCCTCCTGACCTGCCGTTGTACCGAGAAGTCTGTAGGGTTTTCTTTTTGGTTAAAACATCTGGCACATGGTACATGGATGATTTAGAAAACAGTATTTTTTTATTTTGCTATTTAGGTGTAGTGCACGACTGTGTATTGAACAGTATTTTTGATGCATTTAGCAATCCATAATCATTCACTTTCCTCCGCTTATTCTGGTCCTCACCCGGTCTTTAATCCGACCATAACTCGCCAGAGTGGTTTTAAAGTCCACATGCACTTATCATAAACACTCAATTTTGGTTCATAGCATTAACTCTATATTTAGAGTACGGGACATGTTTTTATCTCAACTTCCTAAATAAACGTGAGCGAGACACACCCTAATGGCGAGGATGGAAGTAAGTCTGTATGAACTATAGGAGGTTCAGCACATGGTGGAACGCCATAATTTGATCCCTGCACAGCGGTTTCTCATGTTACAGAGGCGTGTAATGAAAAGGATCGTTCAGAAATGGTTTCAAAGAGTCTGGCCAGTTTCTAAGAGGCACTGTAAAAGCACTATGCTAGTTTGGCACTGCCTTTTTTACATTCCTTTCTCACTTTTATTAGAACTATATTGAGATACAGACTGTTTCTTCTAAAATGCATATATAAGAACAATAACATGTAATTATATTTAATTATTTCCATAGCCACAGTGTTGCACATATTAGTTGTTAGTGACTTGAAAGCGAGAAAATGAACTTCGCTATGCTTACCTGGAGAAACAAATCTTCTGTTGTTGACATTTATGAAGTGGAATGGAGGTGCTGGAACACTTCACCAAACATAAACACACGCACATTATTTACTTCTCTTCAGAACGATACCACTAATATCACAGTTATATGTCTGAGATATACACAGTGCGAGAGCATGTGGGCTGACGGTCTTTCAATCTGACTGCCCAGGTTCATGCATGCTTGCAAAACATACTTAAAGAAGTGTCCTTGAGTGACACTGGAAACCTTTGTGGTAGTTAGGCACAAGAACAAACTGATCTGTAAATGATCACATTACCTTTCTAACTATTTGTTTTTCATTATGCCTAGGTCTAGAAGGTCTTGGGTTCAGCATCACATCCAGAGACGTCCCCATTGGTGGCAGTGCTCCCATTTATGTCAAAAACATCCTTCCTCGAGGGGCGGCCATCCAAGACGGCCGATTGAAAGCTGGAGACCGGCTGCTGGAGGTGGGGCATTGTACATTATTTCAAAGATTATTGACTCTGTTGCTGATCTGATTTTTGTGGCAAAATTAAATTTACTGAGCTTTTGTTGGAATGAGTCAACCACACTGTGTTTCCTATGGCTATAACAATTCAGCTCCCGCTTTGAATTGCTGAGGAAAAGTGGTTAGATGGAACAATATTTTGATTATACTTCAATCACACTGACATGAAAATCAGCGAGTGCTCGCTTTAATACCAGCTCCAACTGGCTCACTGGGTAATCTGCATAAAGGTTACGTGGAGGACATAGATGTCCTCCTCGCTGAAGTCAGAGAGCTCTTTGATTTATTTTTTTGCCGCCAAGTGTGTTTTGGCCAAGTGCTTATCTGAGTATTTATGATCTGTGTGTGTGTGTGTGTGTGGTGTGTGTGTGTGTGTGTGTGTGTGTGTGTGTGTGTGTGTGTGTGTGTGTGTGTGTGCACGTGTGTGTATCGTATGTGCAGGTGAGTGGCGTGGACCTGAATGGTAAGAGCCAGGAAGAGGTGGTGGCCCTGCTCCGAGCCACTCCGATGGGTGGGACTGTGAACCTGTTGGTGATTCGCCAAGAGGACTCCCTGCTGCCCCGAGAAGTGGTCAGTACCAGCCAGTGCCTCTCTTTATAACCTGCTGCTTTATTTTACTCAGAAATATGAATCACAGTTGATTGGAATTTCTTTACAAGTCATGTACATGACACTGGAGGAGAACGGTACTTTACTATTCTTACTTTTAAACACTTAAAAACATCAAATGGAGGAAAACTGAGAAAAAATTAAATTGGGAGACGAAGGTAAATGCTCTTTTTAGTGTATATTTCAACTATTATTGTTTAAAGGGAATTAACCCAACTCCCAAAGTCAATTTGTTCCAGCATGTCCCAGCTGACTCAATGAACTCACTCTATGAATATGTTAAAGATCACTAAATATGTTACATTCCGTGCAGCTGGGTTATGGATGTGTCATTGTAACGGCACTCATGTGCATTTAACTGCTCCTTCAACGCATCACACGCTCCTAAATACTCACCAGCCACCCCAACAGAATGAGAGCTGAGAATCACTTGTGTTAGGGAAGACTTGTACATAACCAACGCCACACACACAACTATACTCTTAACTCTGGGCTCACACACACACACACACACACTCACAAATTCACAGTGAAACACACCGACTTATTTCTGAACACATTTAACCAAAGCAAGTCATGTGCACGAGAAGGCGCAATCACAGCTTTTTAGCATATCCAGACACACACACACACACACACACACACACATAGACATCCTCAAGTGATGTTTTATGAGCAGACACAAATACAGATTTACACACAAACACACTCTCGGTCTCAGACACACGATCTACATACAGGGTGACATTGGCTGTCGTGCAACAGATGGTGAGGCTACTGCCCTCGTCGAGCCTGCGCTCAGTCGCTCTGACAGCGGACTCCAGCGTCACAGCACCTTGGCAGTCCAGGGGCCCCTGATGCCAACCTCACTCCTACCCATAATACTCAGCCTGGCACCCGGGCTGTTAACCCCGCCATAGGAGCTGTTCAACCTGTAGAGTAATGGCCCTCTGAGACACATTTTACTCTGCTAATGTGCTGTTTCTCCAGTTAGAAATGCACCACCCCCAGGTCTACAACTTTACTTTAATATTAACAATCATAAAATGGCAAATGGGCTCATATTGCATTCTAACTTGAATGAAACGAGTCTAAATGAAGAAAGCTCACAGCATCTTAAAACGAGTCATTAATGTCATGGTGTGTAAAGGCAACTGAATGTGGCTTTACATGATCTGTTTGGCTGCTGCTGGCATCAAACCTCTGACCTTCAGGTGACTCAACAGGCTCTTTAACCACTTAAAGTCTAACATGGGGGGATGCACCAAATTGATTCATACCTCTTGTCAGCAGCCTCGACAGCAGTTGAACAATGCTGCGAGGAGTGTTCAAAAATGCACGCCTGCCCCTGGGCTATCGACTCATGAGAGACGCGGTGTGAGAGTCTGATGGCTGCGCTCTCTAAGCTCCTCAGGCATGACGCAATTAGAAAAAGCTCGTTATTGCAACACCGTCTAATAATTGCTCTGTTTTTGTCTTTTTTCTGTGTTTTTCTACACGAAGTGACTGCTACGTGATACAGCATCAGTTTCCACGTCAGATTAGCATTTTCCTGCTCTCTCCCTCGCTGTTTCTTTTTTCTCATCCTCTCGCACACTTTCCCACACTTCCCAGCAGTGTTGTCACAAATCTCAATAATCCCTAAGAGTATGTTCATAAAAATCAGATAAGGAGACCAAGGCTCTGCCGGTGACAGTTATTGCAAATAAAGCATGGAGGAAAAGAATGGTTGGTAATTGCCGCCTCTGTGACACACTCTGGATTGGTGTGTGTGTGTGTGTGTGTGTGTGTGTGTGTGTGTGTGTGTGTGTGTGTGTGTGTGTGTGTGTGTGTGTGTGTGTGTGTGTGTGTGTGTGTGTGTGTGTGTGCGTGCGTGCGTGCGTGCGTGCGTGCATACTACACACTAGTTTCAAGACACGAACAAACACACATGTATAGACAATCACTTACTCGCTGTCATTCATGTAATTCCCTCAATGACAATGCGATGATGTCTTAAATTGTAGCGTGAGTGACATGCCTTAGCACTGCTGGCATCTGTCAAAGACATATAGCCTTACACACACACACACACACACACACACACACACACACACACACACACACACACACACACACACACACACACACAGTAGCAGGAGATCCAGCTGTATAGATGAAAATAGAAAGGAGGCATTGTTTTGTCTAGTTGACATTTGCCTGCTGATGTTTAATGTCAGTGCAGAAAATCCCTCCCCATCTTCTTTTGTTTTGATGTTTTATTGTATGCCAGGCCTATTGCACGCGCCCCCAGAGGGATTAATTTACCCTCCCACCATGTTTGTGTTGCATCTTTAATTACCACGGTCGGGGTGTATTTTGACATGCTTTCAGTAGCAGTAGCAGTAGCTCTCGATAGCTTTCAATAAACATGTACTCGCTGCGAAGAGAAAAGGTTATATGGCAATGGAGCAGAGTTGGGTGTTGTCTCTGTGATTTCCCCCTGTCTTTGTCTGTCTGGTTACCTCTCCCTTTCTACTCCAAGGATATCAATAGACATTTTCAGACAGATACAGTATGTTGTATCAGAGAAGTAGAGCAGCTTTAACCTTTCCCAAACACTGGACTCATCACTAATAAGCCTGCCCTTTCATACCTCTTACTTCTCCTTTCCACCATAATACAGTCATTTATCATATTCCTTATGGAGGGATTTTAACCTCTTTGGTTATGTTGTGTTATACAAGTTTGGTTCTATAGGAGGACCCCGCGACCTTCAGGTTATAAGACATTAATTAAAAGAGGAGGTGAGAGACGAGCGGAGACGTTCAGACAGAGCTCTCTCTCTCTCTCTCTCAAAGCTCAGCTCCAACCCTGAAGACAGTCTGAGGCGCTGATCAATGGCAATGTGAACAAAGTCACTTTGTGCTGTGTTATTCCTTCACTTGACAGCTCTGGGAGTTCCAATGAGGGATTTTCTAGTCAGGCTTTTTAACAGAGTAAAGAGAGAAAGTCAAAAGGATTTCTGCCCCCTATGGGTTTGGAGGTTAATCATGACTTTCTTCATAAGAGGGGGCTGTCATGAGGAGGTAGAAAGACTTGTGTCAGACATACCTTGGCGCATGAATATGAATATAAGTGACGTGAGTTGTGATTTTTAGTTAACTTCATGAATGATCTCTGAGTGCTTGTGTCTTCACACCTTCGTAATGATTCTTATGAGAGGTGAAAGCAGTCGGAGAAAGAGTTCATCTGACATAAAGAAACTAAGGAATTGGGCAAGAGAGACAAGGGTGGAGGGGAAAAAAGGGTAATTTAAATGGGAAAAAAAAACTAAAAGTGATCATCAATCAAAAATATAAATGGATAGGAGTTTGGTAGGGGTGATATTCAAACACCAATCCCCACTCTCCCTTCTCCCCACACATTATTCATGGCCTCAGAGGCTTTCACCCGCCTGGTTACACTGACCACATCAAGGCTCAAATGTAAAGTGTATTACAAAACATCCACACACACACACACACACACACACACACACACACACACACACACACACACACACACACACACACACACACACACACAGCACTGAAATTCCCACATGGAAAGACAAGAACCACACACTTCCCACGCATAGCCGGTGGATGTTATTTATTGTTGGCATTTATCTCCCAGCGTGCAGCACTGTTTGTGTTTACAGATTCGAGCGACGCTGAGCCTTTAGTCCACATCGGCCAGCGTTGTGAAGTGGAGATTGTTTTTCAGCTCCCCTTTTTCTCCTGTAATAACCAAGTCAAATGTCACGCCTCACTGTGCAACAAGCAATGGTAACACTTTAAGAAACGAGGAACCATTCCTGCCTCCTCTTAAAGATGTCCATCCACACACTGCCGCCAGCGATGGATCGCCGCATTGTTTCACGTGTCGCGGTGCCATTTAGAGCAGACACAGCGAAAAACAAAGGCAGAGAAACATAATCTGTGACTTCCAGTTTATTACATACAGCAAGTGAATAGTCTTTTGACACACCTACACATATTTTAAACACTGCAAATGCTAAATGTAAAACTTGTAAAATGTAAATCCTGACACACAGTACGGACTTGATTAGTCACATACGCTCAAGAGCCATAATAACGTCGTCAATGCTTGCCCTTACATCATTCCATGACCCGGAGATGAGCAGTATTTTTTTTTACTTCCAATGGGACTATGGACCGTGGAGAACAAATGGGCTTGTGAAACTGCTGTTGTCACACTGTGGACCACATAAGAGCAATTAAACAGTACATTAAAATCCCCTCTTTACGATCATATCACACTTGTCACTGATCCATTAGTAGCTATATCTGCCAAGCAGTGAGAATCTTAATTATACAATTAATTCCGGCCTCTGATTGATGTCACCGCTAAATTCATGCCTCGTGTGAATGCTGGAGTACGCAGTAGAGACGGATGTGTGACAGCATTGCTGACAGTTATAGCGAACTAATGGCCTGTTTCAAAAGTGCCAACCCTGGTGGCCTGGTTTGAAATCCTCCCTGCCGTGTTTTTACCACCGGACTGTAATTGAGGCATTCTACTCCATTTGTAGCACAATTTGCTTTAGCTGAAATCATATTTCCATAAGTCTCTGAAACCCTTATATACAGTGGAATTAAAAGCACTGGTTCCCTGACACATTTCCAAACCTCTGTGTTCCTCTTCCAAGTCAAAGTAGTCATCGTCAGCGTTGCATTGCTTTGCACAATTATGTAAACATCCCACTAACAGTGTTACACAGCTGAGCTTTTGTTGTTGCGCTGCCCCGCAGTACAGGGAGGTTACCGTTCACGACTCCCCTGCATTAAAGTTGGAAGACGAGAACAGACTTATGAAGCTCTATTGATTTCCTCGCTGCCAAGATCCATTTACCGAGTCGGTAGAGGGAGAAATGAATTGATACAAGGCAAACAGAAAACGATCCCCTGTCTTTGGAGGCAACTAAATGATACACGGATCTGTTGAGTTGGAGCCAAGTTCACCCTCCTCGTACTTTCATTCACTCCTCAACACTGAATGTAACTTTGTGATTCCTCCAGTCCAGCACAGTGTAGTTAAATGTAAAGGTAGAAGATGGAGAACAACATTTAAGCCGACAAGAATCAAGAATATCTGGCAATGGGGGCATCTTTAAGGTTGCATACGTTAGGTTTGCACATACATTACAAGGAATGTGTCATGGTGATTTGGTGCATAACAAAAAAAATGTTTTATATAAGATCCATTCACTTTTGTATGAACAATAAATGTAAGACATTAGATAGACTTTCATCGTTGTCTTGGTTTACATTTTCTTTTGCCCCTTCCAATAACAAACACAAAGCAGAATCATTAACTTTGAAAGAGCGCAGCTTTCAAATTATGATAAACCTTTTGGGTTATTTAACTGAAGTGGTGATAAACAGTGCTATCTTGAGCGTTGCAGCATCTACAGCTATGCCAAAAAATGACATCTTTGGTGTTAATATAATTAGATGTCTGTTAGAGTGCTTTTTCACTGAAAGGATGATGTCATCTGTTGCAACTTTTCCTAATAAAGTGCTGAAGACAGAATCTTTCTAGCCTGTCTTTGAGGACTTTATTTATATAACAGCAGGTTACTGAAACACATATTTTACCTTTGTAAAACTTGGCAAACAACTTGAGGAGATGAGATATTTTCTTACTGGTAAAGCTAATCATTTAAAACGCTGTAACCTTTTTGCAGATATTCAAACATCTTTTATATATATATACGTCATATTTTATAATATAACTTAGAACCAGACCAGCTGCCTGAACAAAGTTGAGTGTGATCAGCAAATTGCTCCACTATTAAAAATGTCTAAAATAGCTGACCCCTACTCTGTAAATCTTTTTTCTAAAAAAGAAATATAGTTGGAACTCAGGTGAAGTCAAATTACAGGAATTGCTCTAAATGCCTTCGGGAGGAGTAGAGTGGAGCTGTGGCTCTGCAACCTACAATCAGTGAGAGCATCTATGAATTTACAGCGCTCTTCAGAGCAGCTTGGCAGCAGCGGATGCATCTCAGAGGTCGCCTTTTCTTCCACTTTATGGCTTAAAGTGTCTCTGAAATGACAGGACATGATGATCTGGTAGTTAAGAGCTCCAGTGTGTTACCATGGCACCAGAAAGCTCTTCCCTATCTCCAAAAAGCATCTTCTCGTAGGGACACTTTATCCAAATTGTCCACTGAAAGCTTCAAAAAGTTCATACTTTGCTCCTATTTCCTGATGTTTAGCAGAGACACATTGCGACTTCCTCCTGCTGTTTCTTCCTTTCTGTTCTCTTGTTTTCTGATGATTCCTTCCTATATTATTAATTTGGCTCCTATAGAAAGGTTTTCTGTTTAAAAAGTGCAGAGTTCAGAAACGTGCTCTGTCATAATTAAAGTTAATGCTGCCAAGCGTGGTTGAAGACAATGCCAGCCTGGTTAACGATTTCCGAGCGTGTTTCGTCGGCGCCACCTGTTTTCGTTTAGCACTTCTCAGCAGCTGTTTCCATAATTATGCTCGCTGTCAGTGCAGAGAACGGAGAGGGTGCACCGCAGCATTGTGCTATGCCGAAAAACAAGGTAGTTAAAGGCCACTTATGGCGACACAGTCTCTCTCCCGAAGGGATTCAGCGTCTGTTTCCAGAACACATAATCGGTTGAAGTGTGTATGTGAGGTTGGACATACCAAAGCTCTTTTTATCCACCATTAGCTTGAAATGAGAGGCATCTGCTTTATGATGTGCGTCTATACTGTGGTTTCCATTGAAACGCCTTCGCAAACACTCCCGATTGCCAAGTACACGATTCACCTTTTTATTTTTTTATGTTATCTTTGATTAGATGTAATCGCTTCCTAAAACTCCCACGCAAATATCTAGTCTCAAGCCAACCCTGTATCTGTTTGTGGTTGCTCGCAGTGAGATCCACTCAGTCAATTCATTGATAGCCAGTAGCTATAATGTCTTTGCAGCGATGCAGATAGATCTGGCCTCAGATGCCCTCATAGAAACTGACTTTGTTCTGTTAATGAGCCAAATGAGCGTTCTCATTAGAAACTCCCCAAAGGGTAACAGTCCCAGTTTGTCAGCGCTGAGTCAAAATTTTCTGGATTGCCTCCTGAAGAACATGTAATGTTAGTTCATAAACACTGGCAGCTGTGCGCTTCATGGCCTTTAGTGTTGTGCAACAGAATCGCTTCTCAGCCCTTCATTGTACCTGAAAAAGGCTGGATTTGTTTTTAGGCTTAGAGGTATTTAATATTCGTCCCCTTTGTCAGAAAATGTTGCGAGGAGAAACGCCGCCAAAATAAATTTGTGTTACAATACTTATCACGCGTGCACCACTTTTGCAATTACACCCATGGCTGATTTCTTTTAGCCCTTTTAAATTCATTTCCAATGACCTTTATGTCGCCAAAAAGGGCCAAGTGTGGAAAGACGTTTCCAGCAGTGTTAATTGTTTTAGGCACTGATGTGCGGAGAACTCATAGTTATATGTGTGAATAGAACTAAGTGTGATGCATTTGCACTTTTCTCTCTCTCGCTTTCCCCCCCTTGTGTCTCACTCTAGCTTTTTCTGTAGCACTGTTTTTCTGACACACACTTGCACGCATCAAACACACTTTTCTTATTAGTACGTGACAAGTTAAGCGAGGTAGAAACAAATCAAAATGGCCTATTAAACAGGCGGGGCCCTTTTGCTAGACGATGAGCAACGCTTTCCTCTCTCTGCCCTCCTCTGTTCACCTGCTCGTGTCTCTGCTCCAATGCTGCCTCTATCGCCCTCCCCTGCCAGGACAATAGACTGTAATAAATGGCTTCTACTCCGTCACAGTGTTAATTAATAAAGGACTTAATCGTATAATGGACTGTGACTGTGGGAAAAAAGACACAGGCTACTTTGTGATGAGCTGGTCAAATGGCCAGTCACTTGAGGTATTCAGATAATAATGCGAAGGATATTACAACCACTCTTAACCCCTTAGCATTGGGTTAGAATTAGGTTTGACCTTAATGATCGGTACCTGAGTACAGCACTGCACCTTTTATGCACCAGGCAACATTGCGTGTTTCAGTCAGCCATGATGTCTTTGGATTTAGTTTTGACCTTGAAAACCTTAAAACATGTCATGCAACATCAACTAGACACTCTCTAGACCTCTGCTTTTCAACCAGGCAACGGCATACAGTAATATAATGTGGTTTGAACGTAACAACAATTTTAAGACTTTAGAGTCACAAAAAACAGGATGGTCCATGGACAATTGGCAGCTTTGTTGCAGTTAGAACAACTATGAACACAGATTTAACAACTAATGCTAACTATGTGTTACATAGAGTTTCCTGCATGTGTTTAAACCATAGACTGTCTATGGTTTAAACATGTGTTGATGGAGCATCTACAATGTTGGCTTCCCATGATCAATCCAAACACTATACACTAGAAAACTTCAACAATGGAAAAGTTGTTTGTCGTTGCCCTGTGGACAGACCTGACAAAGCATGAATCCAGACTTTTTATTAGTTTATTGCAAATATCTTATATTTAATATTTTATCCACTGTAGTCAACCAGATTATTTCAGCTGACATTGGTACAGTGGAATTCACTGAGCTGTGTGACGTTATGAACCCAGACAGGAGGGCGTTTGGTTTCCCCACGTACAGTACATGGTACTTTCAACACATTTACAAAGCGGCAATAGTGGTTAGTATGGCAATGGTTGAAAAGTGTGTTGTTAACTCTGCAAGGCCAAGTGTCTTCACAGTCAGGTGTCGTTTGTTCCTGGCTTTAGCAGCTAGTAGGGGTGGAGATGTTGGAGGCATTCAGCCATCAGCCGTGAGTGCAGAGAGACATTTCTTTGCATTTGTTTCCTGCCAGTGACTATACCTGATAAAACTATTTGATTTGAGAAAACAGGTTGAAACCAAGATGTTGCAGTTAGAAAATTGGGATTGCGGCTGTTAACACGGGTATGTAAAAGAAAAGATCAAATCAAAACCTTTCCTGGTGCTTTTTTGATTGAAGCATGCAACCGTCAGTGTTTTTACATCAGCTCATCTATTGTCAGTGCTTTTGTTCCCCCTGTCCCAGGTGCATAAACGGGTCTGAGCTTGG
Source organism: Cottoperca gobio (assembly GCF_900634415.1). Classification (NCBI taxonomy): domain Eukaryota; kingdom Metazoa; phylum Chordata; class Actinopteri; order Perciformes; family Bovichtidae; genus Cottoperca; species Cottoperca gobio. Next base: position 14,715,945 of record NC_041374.1, read on the forward strand.
AACAATGAGATGACTTTCTTTACCTCTGAACCTCCTGTTCAGAGGTAGTGGAATCCAGCTCTGCCTGAGCTGAATCGGTGCAACGCGGCCTGTCAAGCAGCCTGACAAACTCATTCTTGGCTAGCGGCGCTTGTTCCTGTCTGATGAAAATGTTACACTGCTCTCTCATTCTCTGCCTCGGCCCGCTATTCCCGGAACACAGCTCTGAGTGGGTGGTTATTCTGTCATCATTTTGGAAGAGAGCGCGCACAGGCACACACACGCGGAGGCTCAGACAGGGTCCATCCAAAGTCATTTTTTCATCCAATGTATTACTATGTTCAACTGCTGGGCTAAAAGCCTCTCCAGGGACATAACTCATAGCCACTATTTATTTATTTTATTTTGATAAAACATCTTCATTAAAGATAAAGACTGACCCTGCCAATGACGCACAAGGCCATTCATCCACAAGCGTTCTTTTCAGGATGGAAATTGTATGTTAGTGCTGCCTTGGTTACCAACTGATTCCTTAAGTTGATTCAAGGTTACTTCAATACAACAGCTGTCAAAGCTTTCTTTACCGTCAATTCTGACATGATGTCTTCACAAGCTAAGAAAAGCAATAATGGGAAGTTAAACATCGCCGATGCATTATATTTACACTTGTACTTATCCCCTATCCGCTTCTTTCAGCCGTCTGAGGGGAAGCAAAGGGTCCTTTCCTGACAAGAGCCGGTGATTTCTGTAATAGAAACGGAAGTGTTGAAATGCGCCGCGATTAAATGAATTCCAGCTGTCAGAATTTTACTGCGGGTCCAGTCAGGGACAAAGCCCAGTTGGCAAGTTGTACAGACAGGTGTACTGCCATTTTGAAAGCAGGAGGAGAAAAGAGGGCAGATAGGAGGGCCGTCCTGAGAATAGGGGCTCAGTCAGAGGGTGTTGAAAAGAGCCTCCACCTGAACGCACCACTGCATCCTAATAACTCCTCAGCGTCCGAAAGAAGAAAAAAAACACACCTTATGCTCTATCTTTCCTTTCTTTCCTCTGCTTCACTCTTTATGCGAGCAGCTGTGAAGGGCACACACCTGGCTGCCATCCATCTGGCTGTGTATGTGTGTGTGTGTACTGATGTGAGTCTATTTAAAGAGGTCTTGCGGTGGGTTTCTGGGGTTGATTGCTCTCACCGCCAGCATTGTTCATGTGGATTTGGCTGCCATGGCAATAACTACACACGTACAGTACAATCTGGCCGCTGCTCTCAAGCTTCCCGTGGAGCGGGCACGTATAGAAATGTGTGTGGGGGGAAGTGAACAGTCTCATTCGCCTCAACAGCAGCTGCTGAGGTGCCCTTGAGCAAGGCCCAGAACTCCCAAGAACTTGAGTGGAGCAGCTCAGTGGCAAATATCAGAGGCGTGTATGTTTTAATGGAGGACTTGTTACCCCTTTTTTGAAACATATAGAGTAAGAAGCAACGTCTCATTTTCTTCTATCAAACTGTAAGGGAAGAACAACTGTGGATTGATCATCAAAGCTTTCGGTTTCAGCACATTTACTCAGCTACAGTGTATCGGCCATAGCTAAAAATCTTTGGTATTCACTAAACGGAAATGATTCTAAAAACATTCTTAAATCTTGATCAGGTTTTCTTGTAGCAACATAGAAATAAAGTTCCAGTTCTCTGACACCTCTGGTGTTTTCTTTCACACCTATTTCCCCCTTTCTGTATCGCTGCAAGAGAGGAGTAAAATACACAATTTCTTCTCCTTTGTTTTTTTACAGATGCTCTTTGTTAGACAGCAGTGAAAATTGTCAGGACAGAGACTGTAGTGGTTGTTTGATGATCTATTTTCCAGCTGAATTGATCGTGCTGGGTGTTAGACACTCAACTGTACTCTCTCACACATCTCTGGCAGCTGAAATTAACCGTTTTCTTGTCTACCATGCATGACACTCTGCTGTAAAAGCCTTGCAACGATACTATGGTAATTTTCAACAAAAGGCCCATGGATCGCACAGGGAAGGAGGGTCGGGTTCTTAATGTGTCACAAAGTATCCTTCAAAGAGGTGTTGTTCAAAGGAAGCCACTGTTGTTTGAGCGCCAAATTGCTACCTGGCGCTTTCAAAGTTCTTTGTCGTCCCCACTGCTCCTACACCGAGCTCATGACGGTGGAAAGGAATTAGCAGCGCTCGGCTAGACAGTACGGCCAATTGACGATGACAGCCCTGAGATATGTGACATGCTTGCCATCCATTCGCTATCTTCTCATGCCCCCCTCATCTTTCCCCTCTTTATCTTGTCTCGCGCCTGCTTTCCATTTTCTTGTCATTCACCATTCCCATTCTTTCAATTTCTGTTCTGCTCGTGTCTGTTATTGTTTTTTTTGTCTTTTCAATAAAGTTAAAGTTAGAGTTAGAGTTGGATACTTCACACAGAGATTAGAATGCACCAGTGCCATTGTAGTTTGGCTTAACAACAGTTTGCGTCATCAGCCCAAAAGATTCGGAACTGTGTGCAGATTTTTGTGCCGTATCTTTTGCACACAAAAACCTTTGTTAAAACATCAGCAGTCCCACAGGCATGACAACTTCTTCTTTGTGAAAGAACCATTTAAAAACTCTCTCTCTCTCTCTCCTTAATACCCACAGCAGGCAGAGGAAGATGACATGGTGTTAACCCCTGACGGTACACAAGAGTTCATGACCTTTGAGATCCCTCTGAACGACTCAGGCTCAGCAGGCCTGGGGGTCAGCGTCAAGGGTAACAGGTCCAAGGAGAACCACGCTGACTTGGGCATCTTTGTGAAATCCATTATTAATGGAGGTGCTGCTAGCAAGGCAAGTAACTACTCCCACCGACTTACGCTCTGACCTTTAGCTTGACAGGTAAGTATGAGGTGGATGCTGCATGGAGTTAAGTCCTTGTCATGGTGACGTTAAAGTGGTCACTTGAGGTTAATGCTGTTAATGTGGCATAACTAACATGTTATGTTATGAATGTCTTCCTTAGTGCAACAGTATCTTTTATTATCCCCTTGAACTGTTACATTTAAATGTTCATAAATACCAGTGGTTTGTGAAATCATCAACACATAAAAATGTTTTCCAGAGGATATGAAAAGGGAAGCAAGGTTGTGATTTTACCCCGGTATTTATTGGGACAAGTTGTTCCTGTTCACATCTAAGGATGACAGTATTCTGAAGAATTTGATGCAAGAATTTAAAGACTCCGTTCTAACGTTTCTCCAATGGTGTTCGTCTGCAGGACGGCCGTCTGCGAGTCAATGACCAGCTCATTGCAGTCAATGGGGAGTCGCTACATGGGATGACCAACCAGGACGCCATGGAAAAGCTGCGTACATCTATGTCCGTTGAGGGCAACATTCGAGGGATGATTCAGCTCATCGTGGCCCGACAGGTGTCCAAAAACAATGAGGTAGAGAGGAGTCACACTGATGCTAATTGACATCACAAGGAGTCAGATTGTATTTGTTCTGCCTTTTGAATATTACTTTAATCCAATCTTGTTATAAGTATGAGACTGCACAACACACATGCATGCTCTAATTCAAATCCCGTCTGTGGACAAGTGGAAGACATATTGAATAAAGAAGGGGGATAGCTGCATTTCAACTTCAATAAATGATAAACAAGAGCAGCTTTCCTCTACCTTGCCAATGGTCCTAATCTATCCCCCATAGTGTTTTTTGTTGCTTTGAGATAGCTGGAGGAGGACCTTTTATTAAGCGACCACACCACCATGCAAATCTTCAAACAGGCCCATTTCCTGTGTGAGATAGGTGATACCATCTCACATATCCCCCCCCATTCTCCGTGCGACTTTCTTTGCCCACGGTGGGCCTTGATATGATATCTAAGAAGCACTTCACTGGGTTATGATTGACAGGCCTGCGGAATAACACTGTAGGATAGGCAGATAAAGGAATATGTATTGCGGCTAGGTGCATATTTGTCATTAGGCAACAGTCAAGAATATTGAGGCGAGGGGATTTCGACTTCATGAAATGCCCATTGTGATCCTGAACTAATCCCAGTCTACCTTTCTTTAAGAGAAACTGTATTCTTTTTTCTGGAGTAAAAACCAGAATGAACACAAATGTGATTTAGCTGAATGTGAAATGCGAAGCACAGAGTATATCAGGATTGTGGATTCATGTGCGAATCCAACACACTCACACACGTTCAGTCACCCTGCAGCCAGAGGTTGTAGATCAGGTTTGATTAGTGTTGCTGTGACTCTAATTGGAGCCTGTGTCCTGTGGCTGTGTGTCAGTTTGGAGTACCACGCAGAGCCCCAGTCCCCCCTTTCTGCCCTTCACCCTCTCCGCAAGCCCTCATCCTCGGAGTGTTCTGTCTCTCACTATACAGCACCCCCCCCCCCCGATGCTCCGCGCGCTTGTTTTTCTTCTTGTTTTAATGTCAGTTTTCACCTCCGTCCCCCGCCCCCAACATGTGGTGCTCCATAGTTTACCAGATAGAACATGGGATAAATACTTACAGGTATCCCTCATACACTGTCATACATTGCTGCATTACGTTTACCATGAACATGTTTTCCTCAATTCTACATTGGGATCTCCGCCTACATCTGCTGGATTGCTCTACGCCACAAACACAGGACTTGTACATTAGTTGTTGTTTAGTGCTGTGTGGTCTTATTTCTCTTCTTGTTTTTAAAAACACCAGCATGCAGTGCAGGGCCAGAGAGAGTACCCATTATTTCTCTTAAACAGGAAGCAGCAGGTTTAATGGGAAAAGTGGTTATTCAGAGAAAAACAAGATGTTCCTCATAACAACTGTAAAATGCATTACCTTATGAGTTGTTCACCATGCTATGTTTTCCATCATCACTCAGTTAAGCCCCCTCTCCATGAACCCTCATTTCCAATTCTTCCGTCCGGGCTCAGACAAACAACAGCACTGCGTGGGAAAGACACGCAACCGCGTCATTCATTTGAAAGAGCCAACTGTGTTGACACATTAATGGTGCCAACACAGAGGGCTGCGGCAAAACTAACGAAGGATCGTCTCACAAAATAGTTATTTTACTGCAATTAAATGTGACGTCACCCACCGTCATAGTTCTACTGTTTACCTCATAACTATATTATATTATACTACTAATATATTATAAACAAATGTCCCTTTTTTTTCTTGCTTTTTACAACCTTGGTAATTAATGGATCTATTACTTCAACTGAACTGGTTTATATTTCCTCGTTTCACGGGTACCTAAAGCACCACCATGCATTTTTTCAACACAGGGCTTTTTCCGTTCTACACAAATTTCCCCCCTCCCCTGTCCAAACTAGAGGAGAAGACACATGTCTCTCCGGGGAGAGCTCAGCCCCAAGGTTCAGTGAGTTCTATCACTTCGGTCCAGTCACTCTCCTGTCCTCTTTAATCCTTCACCAGCAGGCAGACAGGTAGACAGACCGACACTGAGCAGACAGTTAAGGTCACAGACAAACGCTTTTTCAGAAACTGCAAAATAACACTTTTATTTTATCATCACACTAACACTATGTCGGTGGAAGGATGATGTTTATTACATTTTTTTAAATTTATTTATAGAAACTATTTAGAGAGAAATGTTGACAAGTTTGTATATAACTTGACATTCAACATCAGTTGCTATGAAACAGCATGTGGATGATGCTGCAGAGAGAGACGTTGAAGAGAGTGTGTGAAACCAAAGGAGAATGAGACGTAACAGCGCATTTTAGATTCCATCCATTAAACTCCCATTACAGGCAATCATACACCGCTGAAGATGCAGTGTTTTCTGGAGGCTTAGTGATTTGAAAAGGTGCCATGAAGTCACTTGAGGAGATTTTAATATACTCAGAGTACAGAAAAGATAAAAATCCTAAATGAAGAATTTAGGGTCAGTTGCAAACCTCAAAAAGGGAAAGTTAAATGTTGACACGGGCTCCCAGCAGCTACCACCACCTCCCCCTTCTCCTGTGTTGGCCAGCCTGTGTGGGGAGCCAGCACCAGTTTGCCACTGTCACCCAGCCGAATGGGAGTGAGCACTGGAGGCCACCATTGAAATTAATCAGATCCATCACTGTCTGCAGGGGAGAGGAGCTGAGCAGCACAGCCTAATGCATCGGGAGGGGGGCGGGCTTCGATGTGTGCAGCGTATCCAGGCCGCCTCACACCATGAACATTGCATTGATTTCATCATTGCTTGGTCCTGTTGGCTAAAGTACGATGAACCTTTCTTAGAGGGGAGCAGTGTAATCTTTCTTGCTAGGTTAAGCAGGCTTGGTTTGGTGTCACACACACCAGTCACACAAACGGAACTGGCATCCATGTTCTTCTACGTGATGTAACTGAAGATGTACTAGCAGAAAAAAGGACCCTGAAACAAACAGGAAACACTTTAAAGGAAATATGAAATGGACTGTGTGACTGTTCTGAGTAGCCTCTCCAGAGGCAGGCACACACAAATATATAAACCACCCAAAGAAAACATTGCTCAAGGTCTCCAAGAAGCCTTTTTGGTTTCATCAGGGCCTGAGGCTAGATCCATCCAGGCATAAGCTCTCAGTGGCTAAGACGAGTGTTTCCATGCAATTAAAGTAGTGGCAATGAGTGGCCTTTGCCTTAGGTTGAAATTGGATTATTTTTTCCCTCCGACCTTGGAATAAAGAAGAAAAATACTTCATTAGGGTTAAGGATTTATTCAGGTCGAACAAAGCAGTATGCCGCGCTGTATGAGGACTATTTTTAATATAGCACAAAACCCGGAAGGTCCCCATGAGCCTTATTCATAATCTGACAAGTGTGGACCCTTATTGTTTCTATACAAGCCACAAGTCTCAATTTGATGAGGAAGACTCTTAGTCAGGTCACAGGACAGCAGAGAGCAGAAGAAGCAGGAAGCCAGAAGTATGTAGCAAAATGTCTCCATTTGGTTACTGCTGTCGGTAACCAGCCCCAATAAGAATGCCTTGGATATGCAATTAGACAAAAGATAAAGGTAGGCAGAAAAAGTACAATTTGAAAAATGCTTAGTTAACGCACAAACACAGATACCCACACACACACACACTATATATCCACACACTCTGTACCGGAACAATTACTTTTTCCTCTGTTCTGGTTTCCCCAGATAGCACTTGTTTGAAAAACTACCATTCTGCCCCAGATAGTCAAGCGATATGATTGGTCACTGGCAATTTGTTTGAAATTGTAATTGCATTGCTGCTTCAGAGGCTGTATAATTTCTCCTTCTGTATCTGAGTTCTATTAATATATCGTCACATGTGTTTAAGCAATTACATTTATGAAAAGTCATTTTAATTCCATTTTTTACGGCCACACTTCCTGAACGTTCTCCGTCTTCCACGTTTTCTCCCAAGACTGATCCTCGAGTCACAAACCCAGAAGCCTGTGACTGAATCAAAAGCAGATCTGTTACAGTAGTTTGGTTATTGAAAGTCAGTGTTTGATATGAAACTTTCTGCCCTCCTTTGTCATTAGATTTTTAAGACGTACACGCATTTATTAAAAGAATGTGGAGATGAACTCATCTAAATGTTTCTGTACCACCCTATGACCTTTCCTTTGTGCAATTATGGCTGTTGTTATCCACCATAGACATTTTTATGATACAGCAATGTTACATTAGATGGAAGAACCTCCTATACCAACTTTCCACTGGCTTGAAAAAAGTAAGTGTGGCAAAAAATGTGAGCATAAGTATTAGGTTGAGGTGAGAGGTGTGCTGCATAGATAAAGGGAGATCAGTTACACTCATACTTCAGTAACAATACCTTATTCATTAGCAGTTTAGTTACATCTTAGGCCTTTAACTCCCAATTTGATCAGCTTCCCTCGTCTCTACTGTGGCTAAAACTAACAGATCAACCATCGTATGGGCAGAACAAAGTCCGCTTATCGTGCGACATCATCAGAACTCATGTCAACACAAAGAAGATTATTAGAAAACTCAAATAGCAGCTAATGTGTGGAGATTTAAAGTGATGTTATTCCAAACACAAAAGATGGATAAAGATGGATTTTGTGTCGGAGCTTATGTCTGAGACCACCCCCACCTCTCCCTCTTATCCTGTTTATGAACTTTCATTCAGCTGGATGTTTGTTTCTGTCTTTTTGCAGCAGCCGTGGCAGTTCATGACACTACTAAGATATTTATCACACCGGCATCTAAAAGCAGACAGCCTGATGATAAGCGCGCTTGTGACTGGGTTTCATTTCTCTGATTTGAAATTCCTCACATGACACGCGCACACGCCTCTCTGTGCATTTGCAATGTTATTTATGACGAAGAACTCCGACAGACATCGACTGTTTCTTTTGACAGACTGGCTGTCTTGTGGTTTATTTGTTGTCCTTTTTGACGGCGCCTCGGCAACTTGCCAATGAAGCTCTGCATTAATCAGAGCAACACAGACACGCTTCCACCGAGACGCTTTGCCACAAAACCTTTTTCATCTTCACAGTGTACTATTTTTAAACTGCGGCGCTCCACCATTGAGTTCTCATGATAATTCATGAGACCAAGCTTCCGCCTAAGGATGGAGGAGCTATCACTTCAGTCTTCTGCTTTAGAGATTTCTTAACTTGTACTTTCTTTTTTGTGCTTGTGTCAGCAACGCTTTCTGTCAAGACCGCCTCGAGATATAAATGTAAAGCTTTTATGTAAAGTATTCCTTGTCTTTTGACCACTTGAAAGACTTCCCAGTCCGGCAACCCCAATTATATAAATAGCATGTGAGACAAGAAACCACTGCAAAGTTGCCCAGTCCATTCAGTCACCTGAGAAATCTCTCGTTTCCTCTTTTCTAATTTCCTTAAGCCACTGACATAGTACCACGTTTATGGACATCTCCAGCGGCGTCTGCTACTCCTCAACACAAATGAATGACTAGTGACGCTGACATTTACTACACTGCTGAAGTTTTGATATGCATGACAGCTAATTAACGTCAATGCTTTAAACTGAAGAAATGTGACAGGCTCGTAACGGCAGGATGCGTAAGGAGGACAGGGCAGCATAGTAATAGTGAGGTAGGGGGAGTAATGACATAATGACGTGAGGAAATATAACAAGCAACAGTAAGTGGAATCAAAATGATGCAATTTACATGATAGGGGCAAAAATGACCTCTTCTCAAAGTAATTGTTTGATCTGAGGCCATTTGCTTTCTATAAATGTCAAACTAGGCATCAGAGTTTATTCTCTTATTTTCAACAGACCATGAAGGAACATGGTCAGGATGAAGCACTGCTTTATTATTGATGATAAGCAGCAGTAGGGGGCACAGGAGAAAGATCAAAGCAGCAGACACTTCATTCCCTGTATTTACCTCAGCATTGTTGCCTCATAGGAGCTTGCAGACATAGTAGCTAACAGCAGTTTACTATTTGAAGACACTGGACATAGCATTGTATTCGGTATATAAAAAAGAGCGCCAAAGTTGTCTCCTCAGCATGTCAATGGCCCTGTTTTGTAATCTATTCTGAAAGAGTTGCTTCTTAGTCACTAAGAGAACGTTTATGCAAAGAGACAAGGGGGAAGGAAGTGGCTGGCCCTAACAAAAGATGCTCACTTGGACGAGAGAGGGGCTGATCGATAGAGCCTTGAGAGAGCTATCAATCAGAGTCCCGGCCTAGTAAATTATGGTTTTATTAGTATCGAGCTAACCTCTGCTGGGAGAAACCTTAAAACATTGTGATCAGAGGCCAGAGAAAGGGAGGGAAATATTTGTCGACCCCCCCCAACTTAATATGTAGTGATTAAAGTCCAGATAGATTATGACTTGGAGGGACTATAGCTCCCCTGCTGTCATAGCAAATAGCAGTTATTCATGGGAAGTAGATACAGTGAGGGCACCGAGCAGTGCACTCTGGGAAATGCAGTTTGCAATGAAATGGTGACTAAATAGAGGAAAGTAGATCACAGAGCAGTAGAAATGCAATTCCAGCGCTGCTGGGCCCTCATTCCCAGCCGGCTCTCTGAAGACTAACTCATTTAGGAGCAGCAGGGGAAACTCAATAGGACCAATTGAGAAAATAATATATTGAATCTGGTGGTTGAGTGGGCTGCTTGGGCACTGTGGAGGACTGCAGAGGTGAAGTGTGTACCAAAGAACCCAGTGTTTTAAGCAACATACACATGTGCATGTGAATACACACACACACACACACACTCACACACACACACGCACATTCCTTTCACTTTGCAGCATAATACATGTGGTGTTCACTTGTTGGCAGTTTGATACTGTTGCAATCTGCTTGCACTTGGCTCGGAACAAACAACTGTTTTTTATTTTTTATTTTAAGTAGCGCATATAAAATGGAAGCCTTAAAAAAAAAAGTTAGAACAATGTTACATTGTCCTCTGCAGCACAACATGACACGATAAAAGAGTTCAATATATTGTTTCTGGGTCATCCAACAATGAGGTTAAATCAACCCAATAATCATTCAGTCATATGGGTTTAGTTAATCTTCGGTGTATAAACGTGATTGTTTTCAGTTTATTAGAATAATTAGCCATGCTACCAGCACACTTCTGTAGCAAGACACGTATTATGTCTTTCGTTGGAGAAACAGCAGTGGTGGAGCAGACCAAGAGTTATCCTCACATACCCTGCTATTGTGCTGATGTTTTTGTGAAGTTGTCCTCCTAAAAGACCTGTGCACCCACTTTATGAAGGAATGGCATTAGATGAGGGAATAGGTGGATGTGCGAAGCTCAGGAAAGTTGGGTATCTAGCCTGCAGATAGGTGAGTTGTGCCTGGGGAAGGATGCAGCAGCTTAAGGATTGTAATTACAGCATTATGGTGGAGGTTGACTGGATTAGGGCCATAGCAATAGGCTGAGACCCGGATAGAAGGCCAGGAAATGGCCCTGGACTCAATATTATTAGCCTTAGTTGACAGCTTAAGACCAACCCTGTCAACACACTGCTTCTTCTTCCTCACAGAGTATTCAAGGTCAGGGAGATGCTGATGCACAAGCTAAATTGCATTTGTGCATGAGTCTGCATTAACCAAACATATAAACACCAACACATATGCAAATGAATACAGGTATACACAAGCACATTCACACAACAGCATTACCTTGAACACACAAACACACAGGCATGCTTAGTGAGTCCAAGGGGAGCTGAGCAGGAGATGATCTTGACTGGGCTCAGTGTAAGTCACAGTGCTCTGCCCTCTCCCTTAGTCAACAGGATAATCCACTCTGAAAATGACTAGCTTAAGACAGATTAAACACATGATGAGGTGATGAGAACCGGTGGTAAGAAAGAACTCAAATTGCAACAAAGACACCGAAAAACACTTCCACGTTTAGACAAATACGCTCCTCGATCAACTTGATGTTGCTGTTGTTGGGTTTCAACACCGTGCTACCACAAATCATTTTCATTTCGTTTTACGAGGCAATCATGATGATTGACGCTCAACGTTTCTCCTGCTCATTACTTTATTAGCCATCTGTTGCTGCATGAAAATACCTAAATATTGAATCACTATCAAATATTGGGGCAAAGCAGAGTGCAGATTTGACATGAAAAGGTCACTGCTTGTCAGACACAAATACATATGCACCAGCCCGTAAACATTTGCAAGTCAGTAAACATGCACAGTGTGCTAAAGCATTAGCATGCACAGACGCACACTTAATTAATACTGGATACACAAAGATTAAATAGCTGCCATTTTGCCTCTGTGTTAAGTTGATTCCAAAGTCTATTTGCCATAGGAGCCAATGAATACTTTAAAAGAATAAGCCTGTTCCACGCTCAGAGATAGAGGGAGACAGCTACATATTGGTCTTTCTGAGATCTATTCCTCTTGACACATTCTTCATATCATTTGGTTCTCAGCTGCTCGCTTTCTGTGCCACTCTGTCCAGACATTTTCCTACCTCTTACCTGAAACACTCCATCTTACTTCTTTTCAGCTCGTGACAGATTCAAAGCAGATGAAAAAAAAGTGCAGAGAGGGTTTGAGTAAAAGAGAGAATCAAGTAAAATAAATCTTTATTTCAACAATTTGAGCTGTATTGAGTCTGAATCATCCAGGGACATGCTTTTTATTATAAGGCTGGCAGTGGCCCTGGCTCTGATTGTAATTGTGTTGACCCAGCCCCCCCTTCACACTCACACTCAAACGCACACACACACTTTCCCTTCTCGCCCCTAGCTCTTATCAACACGCTGTCCTGATAAAGTCCGGCGCGCTCAAACTCATTAAACCTCTCATTTATATTAAACAGCCGATAAGTCCCTCTAGCCTGCTATGAGTCTTCCAGTGTACGCTACTCCTACAAGGAGGCGACTTGGCAGCTCCCTCACTGCGCTGGTGCCCCCACACCTCCTCCTTTTTCTTGTTATTCCTTCCATTTCTTTACCAAAGATTCCCCACCACCTCCTCCTCCTCCTCTTCTCTCCTTATTTTCATCCTGCTCTCCTGTCTTCCTGCTGCAGTTGTTGTCCTATCTTTTTATTCCCCTTTATCTTGGCTGTAAGCCAGCAAACTGTTGTGAGACATCAATATTAGCCGGGGCCTCCTGGTTTAAAGCATGCTTGAGGTACAAAGTTGAACTGTGCAAGACTATCTAGCTGTAAGGGAGCTATCTGTAATAGGCCCCGTACGGGGAGTTCTTCTTCAGCGCATTCCCCCGGCTGCCCACAGGCTTCTATGAAGCATTATGGGAAATAAGGCCATGGCCCAAGCTTTATTCTCTAACTCTCTGCAAATGGATGAGAGATTTTTTTTTTTCCCTCTCTACTTCCTGACTTTTGTTGTAGTAGCTCCATTGTCTCTATCCTTCAAAAATGCATTTGACAGACTATTGGCTTTTGAAGACCGGACACAGTATCTGGGCCCAGTGGTTCCAGACCCAAAGACTAACCGCTAACCTTGTCCCCCCCCTTGCCAAGACTGACACATGCACTGACTGTACAGTGGGCTCAATGACCAGCAGTGCGGCATATCGACCACATGGCAAATGCCACTAGTCCATTTACTGGAGTTCATTGTTAGAGGCAGCTGTCTATCGGCCTATGGGAAATCCATGGAGCTTTATCCAGCTCAGACTACTACAGGAGCCGTTTCACACTGCTGAGCCAGAAAATACCCACGTAAGCCGAGATGGACGCTGAAGCCCGGTTCCATGTTTCCGGAGTATTGATGGAATCACTTTAGGAGCCGTATCATACAGACCTGGACATTTCATCTAGTGTGTGAACTTGTTTGTGTGTGTATGTCTTCCTGTTTATATGGTACATGCACAAAAATGACCAATCCAAAGACATTTTCTGTGTTTATGATTTGTCTCAACACACATTCAAAGGCGCAATACATCTGTCTTAATTACTACTCAAACATCATTCAGTTACAAAAATGATTGTACCTAAAATATTCTTTGTGAAAATGTTTAATATTGTCTCTTTCCGGAAAATCCTTTTTTACAGCTATACATCCGACCTAATGGAACATTACTTTGGCACTGTACCTATTTCTAAGACCCTCTTCACCTCTCTGTTTCTGTAGGAAGCGCCTGGCAGCCCACCGGTTTTACCTGTGAACTCTCTACTGGACAGCCATGAGCGCCGGATTTCCCAATCACTGTACGAAAGCATTGAAGGCTTGGAAAACAACTCCACGCCGCGAGCTAATATGATCGGACACAGCGGTGAGTCACATATCAGCAGCGTTCTTTCACACTCCTTCTCCGCACCGTTGTGTTTCTCTCAACCTCTAATAGAGAAAATGACTCGACAAATTGTATTTTTGTTTTGGGCCGATCACTCCTCATTCACATTGACAGGAAGTGTGCTTGACCTGTTAACCTCGTGCTCATTGGATATATTTCCCCCCTGAATTGGTGCAGTCTGTAAACTGACATTCCCTGATCAATTCTAACATCCTCCCCAGCCCTTCTGCTATCTCCCTTGCTTCCCTTAAACCCCCAACCAGCATCACCTTAAAACCATCTCCCTCCCCCCCTTATCGCTCTGCATCCCAAGGTTCGCTATTTTACTATTCAAACCACTCAGGGATTAACGTCATTCTCAATCCACCCTGCCTTGACTCCGCTCTCGACTGGTTTCACTTCTGTCAATTTCCATTCTACCAAGTTGACATCAGCGTGCTAAGACCTCGTCTCTTCAGGTGTATTAGAATTGGCAATTCAATCCTCGGTCAGTCGCCACTGTCATCTCAACATCGACGTACCTTTCACATATGCATACGCACAGAGGCTGAAGGTGATTGCATCAGTGTGTTCTCTCCTTCCCCCATTTCCCCCCCTTTTGTCTGTTTCTGCAAACTCCTCCTTTGACCATTTCTTCTCCCCACCGTCTCATGATATCCTCCTTACTCACTCTTTCTCCCACCCGTCCACCGTCCTCTTCTCGGATGGAGGGAATTTGTAATCTGTCGACGATCTACACTTTATGCCCTTCTCCCATTCATTCTCCCATTTCTCTCCTATCCCCTCAGCACCGTCTCCCCCAGAGCGGTGCCACTCTGCCACTGATCATAGAAGATCAGAGGCTGTGTCAGAGGCATCTGATGGTTAATTAAGCTTCCAGATCAATAGGGCTTGCCCCTGACACTCTCTCCCCCTTCTCTTTTTTCACTCTTTCATCGTGTCTTTCTCCTCCATGTCAAACCAAATGTTTTCAAATTGGTTTGGATTTTCTCTCAGTCTGGCTTTTTTATTCCACTGGCTTTTCCGACGCAGTCTTTTCAGAACGTCGCTATGATCATAAGCAGCAACTGTGGGCGCACTGATGGAAAAGTTTCTTTCCATTGAAACTTCAAGGGCGCCGAGCACTCATCTCATCCTGCGGAGTGGGAGTCAAATGAGCCAAGTGGAAAAGTTTTAGGGGTGGGGGGGGCGGAGTGGGTGCTAAAGCAGTAAGTTATCACAGCCAAGTCTCAGATCTTTGACTTGACTTGTCTCGCAGCAAAGATATGTCAGTTCCTTTTCTTCTCTGTCTTGAGGCTGTCTCTGAGTCGTGCCCTCATTAACCCGTGCCTACGTTCTGTGACAGGTCTTGACACAATTCTGTTATTTAAATTTCTGATGCAGTCAGAGTTGACTTTATATTCATTACAGCAAAACTGCCACACTGAGGTAAAATGCAGCACCTGAGAAAAAGAAGCAGGAATTTGCTGCTTCCAAAGGGGGTTGGTCAAATCTTTGCTTTTTGCAATTACTATTATTATATCTGATCTTTCTTTTCTCCTCTTTACTGAAAATGCAGAAGATGTGTTTTGTTTTGTCCCCCGGAATGCATCAAAGCACATACTAAAAAAGTATTTCTGTCTTCTGCCAAGAAAGCAAGTGGCAATGACCTTGCATCTCACTGACGACACAGAGCTAAGATTTAGTTAACCTTGATCACAAAATGTACTTTGAAAATGGAGAGCATCGCTATTCCTGGCATATCTTACTCATTCATATTCATCTAACATGTGTCTTTTTATTCTTGCCCCTTTTGTGTATCAGTAACTACCACACTTACCCACTTTAGTTTGAATTAAGGGAATACATATTCCGACATTGTAAGACTATACCCTAACAAAATGTTCTCTTGCCATCCCATTTCTGAGTAAGACACTGAAATTGTGAATTTCTGCAGGCTAGACAGACACTAGCTGTTTCTGCTCTTTATCTTCTCCTATGTGTTGTTTCAGATGGGCTCAGACATATTGCCTGGTGTGTGAGATGTGACAGTTATGGTTAGACGACAGATGCTGAGATCAGCTTGGCAAGGTCACGAAGCACACAGCCACTAGGGCTTGACTGACAGCTCGATGCGGCGCGTATCTAGACCTGCTAAATTACCAAATCACGAAAGCCAGACAAGTGGAGTTTGGGTACGGTGGGGCTCAGATACAGCTCTACAAACACATACTTTAGTTACATGCACAAACGCACAGTGGCACGCTCGCGTACAACATCTCCGTCATGTTAGACTCAGTTTCCACTGATGCGAGCGATATATTTTTCTTTTTCTTAAGAGCAAATAGTGATTACTGACAAAACTCTGAAGCATTTTACATCTGGACAGACAGCGGAGGAATTCTCTAACCAAATCAGTTCCCCTCCTCTGAGCCATTATACTGCCTGTGCTGCTATAAATGGACTGATGCACAGAGGTAAATGGGATAGAATGGTTTTGCTGCTTAACAATTAAGATCTGACATTGATTGTGAGTCATAGCAGAGGGCAGCAAGTCAATACGGTGAAAATGTAAACTACATATTTCTGCTAACCTATGAGTGTTATTGCTTCCCTCTGTAGTTTCTGATAAAAGCAGCTGCAGTGTCCTACAGTTGCCTTATCTCACCTCATGCAGGTATTGATCAGAGACTGGAGCAGCTTGTCTTCTCTCAGCAGTCACAGGTAGCATGCTGGCTTCCTTCTAAAACAGTAAGGATAGGTATTGGATCACTGGGGAGGGATAGTACGATTGAAAGAATTCTAGGAATTATGATTACCATGGTAACAGCAAAGAAAAGCACCAAATGACACAGGAAGGAGACAGTTGCTAGTAAGTTGGTATAGTACCATTACATTGATTGTAAGGGCACTTTGCCTTCATTTTCCCTGTAGTGTGTTGGGCTGTCATTGAGAAGGGTGTGTGTGTGTGCGCACACGTTCATCTAATCAATAGTCAGAGGTAATCCCATTCCCTGTTTGCCTCAGTAAACCATACGATGCTGTGATATTGTCAGCTTTAGCTTCACACATCACCATGCATCATAGCATCATGGCCAGAGGCTGAATCCATAGCTCGCAGGTGGTGAACATACAGTGCGTTCTGCTTGACTCCCTACTCAAATAAAATGAGTTCCTGACACTTTCTTTTCTTTTCTTGTCCTGCTTTCCTTCCATTCCCACCCACCTTTTGCCCTTGGGGTGAAAGCAAGGAATCGGCAAGGATTATTTCTATCGCCAAAGAGGAAAAACAGAAAGAAAGAAGAGAAGAATAGGTGAATTAAAGAGAAAGTAAATATGGAGTGAAATCTCCTGCATGTGCACAGTGTGACGGCGACAGCTGAGGTTTGACATAAGGTCGTTAGCATCACACCCGGGCTTACTCTTCCGTTCTGTTTAATTGAAAAATGCCGCTGGGTGCGGGGTCCACACGCTGGGGTGAAAATTGAGGCCCTTGGACTGACGCTTTCTGCGGATGTGGCTGTTGGGCCCAGTGCCTCACTTAGAATGCACACCTAGGACTGGCACAGGAGTGAGGGAGGGGTGTGAGGGGAGGTGGGAGCCAGGCTGCAAACACACGCTGCTGTCACACAGGATGTAATGTGTGCAGTGACGATGCAAATTCCTGTAGACATTGAACCAAATCCAAAATGAGTCCCTGAAAGATGTTTGTAACAGCAAAGTTCTGTCACTTCAGGGACATTTTCTCTATTATTATAAGGATATTTATTAATTACAAGGGTAGAGCAAACACACACGCAGGCGACAGACCAACCTCTGGCTGTCCTCAGAAACTATAGTCTTCCCTAAGGGTGTTTAAGTGGGACCGTCTTCCCAGGACTTGACCCTGCTGTCCACTCGCCTACTGTATTTCACATTCTGCAGACTCATCCTTTCTGGATGCTCAGCCATCAGTGCAGGAGATGAGGCAAAGTGACCTCCCTTAATTTGATGTCCAGACTGCTTTAGAGTGCTATTAGCATGCCTTAGTGAGAACATGACAGAGACATAAATGATGTTACCCTGGAAGTTTCCCTTTTCTGGTGCTTTACTGTACTGTCGTCCTTTGACAAAAAAGAGGTGTACTTGCCACACACATATTATGTTAAAACGCTTTTGAAGCACTTGTAATCTTAAACAATGTACAATGCAGCAATTTAGTAGTTTAAAAAACAAAATCTTAATTTCTTACATGCTCACTGAAAAGGCCTTTCACAACCGACATTTTGACTTGCTATTGTTACTAATAGCATTAATAAAGGCTCCGTTCTATTAAAGTGCCCGAGTAAATAAAGACAGGGTGATAGTGATCCGCATGCACACTAGCAGGACCCTGAAACTGAAGCAGCTCCATGGAATTCAGCCAGCAATAATTTAATATAATCTTTTTGTTTTCATCTGGACGGTAAATCCTGAGAATAAATCGTTACCAAGTGAGGGACACGGAGACTAAAATATGAAAAGAATACAAACGGTATAACCATTCATGTCATACATATACATAATATCACTCCATTAGTACCTTGTATTTTTAAAGTAGAGTTATGAACATGATGTCTATTTAGGGCCACGCTTGGTCCACCTACACAGGTGTTTTCACTTGTCTAATTAGATCTCTTCCAAGCTCCGTGTGGGCGTGCACGGAATGTTCTTGATTGGTATCTCGCCGACTCTCACATCAGTTTCGTCACACCTGCTACGTTGAGAGAACTTTTGTCCTTCATCATTGTTATTGTTCCATGAAGTTTGGCGACCCCCGTATATTTTCAGCGTAGCTCCGCCCAACCTCTACCCGAGCGGGAGTGTAATTAAGCAGAGTGAAAACAGCTGTGTGGGTGTGCAGGTCAGCAATGCTACATTTAAAATCTAGGTAATGTGATGTGATGTTGTGATTAGACGTATTCATGTTTGTGTCTGAACGAAACACACACGGATAGAACAAACAGGGGGAATCAGTCTGATGATTACAGGACAAGCATCAGGTGTTTGGTTTGAAATGGTCCATTCCTCCTTATTGCTATTAGGACATATAGTACAATCCATTTGTATGGTTCTTTGTTTTTCTCCCTTTTTTTCTGTATTTTCCTCTCACTCATTGCATTAGTTAATGCAGGAGTCTTCAACGTTTTTCACCCCCATACTGGCGTGGAGCAGGGACCCCCTACTGTATATATTGTATAGAAGAGGCTTGAAGAGGTTCACCCCTCTCCTTTCCTCCACTCTGTCTCTGACTGTAGGTGTGTGTCACCGCCCTTTGCGAAGTACAGCGGAGGAGGAAATGTGAAAAATTAAAATTAAAAATAAATTAACTTTTTGTATTGCTTTATCTACAAACAATTTTGCGACCCCCCCCTGCATTACCTCCTGCAGGTACCCCCTGTTGAAGACCTGGCTTGACACAGGAATCAAACCTATCAAGTACACAGTATATCTTTGTTTTAAGTGTGGATGCATAGCGTACTCCTGCTGGGCTTTAAGCTAACGTAGCTGGTGCTTGTGTGAAAAGGTTGAGGTGGTCAGAAATTATACTTCCTGAAATGACATTCAAAGGCTAAATAACTTGGGTGGAATGGCAGCTCTTGCTTGTACACCGTTGATGGGTTGACCTATGGAAAACCTTTTAGCCTCATCATGGTAATAAATGCCAGAGAAGTGGTTAGTTTAGTTTCAAGCTTTACAGAAGAAGCATATTGTCTGCATTATTGACATACTTTATTTGAAAATAGTTTTTGCATTAAGCTGTCACCAAATCAGTTTCCCAAGTATATAGTAACGATAGTCAGATCTTGTCAATATGTGGTCATAGGGATCTTTGTGACAACACCTCCCATCAAGGACTGTTTAAGGACTGGTCGCTGAGTGCTCCGTTGCTTGGTCCATGGAAATAACAGATTAAATCCACATGTCTCTGCAAATCTTAGTTTTTTTGTGTCCCTATTCAAATCCTATTCATCTTAATCCCTTCTCTTCAAGGATGTAAGACATTGTCATCAATCCAATCAACTAAATGTTCTTTTCAATAGCATTGACGAGTGGATCCCTCATGGAACATGTTGGAATGCTGTTCATGTACTTTCACACCTTCAATGTTTTAGTTCTTTAAAACACACCTTTAGTGCATTTGCCCAGTTAGTTAGTTTGGGCTGGTGTGAAAGAAGGACCAAGTGAACCGAACTACAGGTGTGGAAGCGCTTTGAGAAAATGTCCCCAATACCCCCCGGTAAGCACAAGGCTTGGGTTGCTACCAGTGTGTACTTAGGATGATTATCGTCTGCGATCCATTTATGAGCCTGATAGCCGTGGCTGCTTTGATCCACTAATGATCCCTCCTCCAGTCGGATCAATAGGCCAAAGTGTCACTGAAGGCGGGAGGATGAGAGAGAAAGAAAGTGTCAGACTGTGTGATGGACAGAGATGGAGGAAATTGTGTAGGAGAAAAGAAGATGGAGTGGGGCTATTAGTGTGACCTCTCACCTTACAGCTCAATGTTTCAACGGGCAACGCTTGGTCAGAGGGCAGAGAGAGAGGCGAGCGAAGCTCTGATCCGTTTGGATGGATGCAGCCAGGTGGCCTCTTGAGCCAGAGAGCTCATCTGTCTTTGTCTTTACTTGTTGCCAGAGGGAGGAAGAATATCTCTGCTTCCATCATATCATGAAGTAGCTTCCACATGCTGAGCGTGGCTGGCCGGAGGGCTGCTTCAGTACTGTTGTGGAAATGCGACTTTTACCATGCCGATTGTACTACTACCGATTGTATGCCGACTGCTACAAACTTCTCAAGTGTGGGGAAAAGGATATTTACTGGAAGATTTCCTTTGCACATTTAGCATCGTTTAAATCCAAGAATGATAGTAGGTGGACAGATATAATTACACGAGTATAATGTGGCTGTCTACATGTGTATAGCTCAGTTATTTCAAGCATATACTGAAACTAATTAAAAAGCTTTCTATTTTTCTGTTTCAGTGATAAAACTATTTTGTCTACAAACCAATTGGCCTGTTCCGCATGATACATTTTGACTTATCACAATAGGAAAAGGTATGAATATTGAAATTAATCTTGGCTAAATTCCATGTAGCTGCTTTGATTTCAGTTTCCCGGTATCGTGCATGCTGGCTCACTGTCACTCTCACTGGAACACTTGAAAAGGACGGAGCCGTTGTTCGTGTTGTGTGTGCTTTTGCTGCTGTGACGAAGTCAAAATGTCTGCTGTGAGAAAGTTCTATGTTAAAATAAAATGACATTACCATTAACAGCATCTGTACCCACACTGCGATGCTGTTTAACATTCACGTTACAATACCACTGCCTCATAGTAAGCCCAACCCAAGGATGGATGGTGACTGTGATGGTTGGCGTTGAGCTGTTGGCTAGTTTGGGTCTGCTTCTGTCAGCGTGACTCAGACTAAGACAAAGGCCACAGTGGCTCAATCCTGTTGGCAGAGAACTCTTTTTCTTTAGCTGTATTGATGGTTAGCATGAATTAGAAGCTCTTTAACAAATACAAAACAAGCTCTTTGTGAAACAGCCAGCTCCTGGGAACCATTAATAGGAGGGATGTTTATCCCCATGTGACCTCACACACAGGTCTCTAAGATATGTGTGTGACTGCTGATTCATTTGTGATGGCATTGTGATATTAATGTTTTTTGTCTTTGTGCTTTCATTCCGCCAACAGAGTGAAAGAGCTCCAGTGTTTTTAAGGATTGTCGAGGTCATCACAGGCCGAAAAAACAAGATTTTGATTGCGATCGAGAGAGAGGTTCTGCGATTCGGCGAAAAACAATAATTACATTGACAGTACTCGCAGGTTTAGAATCCTGTGGTTATTGTGCCATTAGGCAGTGGAACGAAGAAGTACACGCTGCTTCAAAAATAAGCTCAGATGACCTTCCCTGAGCAAAATGCAAACAACAGAGACAAAACTCAAAGCACATAAGAGAAGACAAACAAGACACCGAGAGTGTATTCACTCACTATTTCATCAGCACTTGTTTGCATTCAGAATCATCTCTCCATAATGAACAACATTGACTTTCAATTGCCTCAGTCACCAGCCAGTTGCAGTTAGAACACACACACATAAAAAGCCGGCTGTAGATCTGGCTGGCAAAAGGAAGCGAAATGTCTCTGCTGGTAGCGTCACCTGCCCTTATTCCCCGTGTCACCGGCTGTGAGCAGCTGGTAAAAGACAAAAGTGTTCAAATTGAGTGAGCAGCTACATATGCACCTCACTGCGCCAACACAGTCTTCTTCCTCTCCAGATTTCGCCACTCTGCCTTTTGCTTGTTATCTTTATCAGTCGGTGAACAAGAAAAGCCATTTAACACAATATGAAGAGTTAAAATGTGCTTCAATAACGTGTGCTTCATTCAAGTATTGAAGGTGGGTGTCCCCCCCCCCCCCTATGCTTATTATGCTGAGAGCTTCAGAAAAGCAAGTGCTGCAATTATTTACACCTCTAAAATCAGCAGCGTGCCTCCAAGTATACCTGTCCACCATGGAAGGGAAATGACTTTAACAACTCTTCATCTGCCGAGCTGGCTACTTGTGTCGAGAGGTCCTGACTGGAAATATTTCATTAAGCTGGGAGAGAGGAGCCTGCCGAGTTTCTAATTAAAAGCGTGTCCTCTGTTAGCAAAAGTGGTCCGCTGACACGAGTGAATTGTACGGTGATTAGAGTGCATATTGGGAACGCAAAGAAATGTTGTGTCCATGCGTTGTGTACTCGACACACACCTAAGCTTTTCACAGAGTTGTTTTTAAACCAAACGGCTCTCATCGTTGTATTACCGCTCTACAGTATGTCTTTACCAGGTGCCTACTGTAGTGGGATTCTCAGTGTCGCTGATGCAACTGAGAGGTAATTCTACTCAGCAGTGGGTATAAGAATGGCCCCTGTGAACACACAACCGCAGGGCATCTCTTATTGACACTGCCAAACCTTTGCTAAACTGACTGTAAAGCGGAGACACTGACGACAAAGGAGGTAAGATTGTTTGAGAACTGATTTAGACGAGTCGTGCAAGGACTCTGAGAACAAACCTGAACTATTGTGTGTATATAGATAGAATATACGTAGATTCTGTAAACCATGTACACATTATTTTTATTTGTATTACTATTTTAATACAACAAAAGTGCACGTTACAAATAATTGTGTAAAGAAAACAAGATTAAAGAAAAATCCAGCTACTGCTTAGTCTGCCTGCTCTGAAAGTGATCGGCTTAGCTCAGACTTCCTGGAACTTATCACTGTCATTAGTCCCAGTCCTGCTGATTTACAGTACAGGGTGAATTCAATTACCCAGGGTTCTCTGTCGAGCTGCCCGAGTGAGAAATGGCCTTCATTCCACCTGTACAGTGTTGGCGGACATATTAACTGGTTTAGATGGAACGGTCAATAGACAAAAGGATGAGGCTTCAGAAAGAATCAATTAACAGATGCGTAAGTACTGTGCAGAAGCTTTTGGGAAGGCTTTCTAGTTTGGGTACAAAGCAACTTACCCCATCCTGAATGTTGTTTCATGGGAGTAAAACTGGCACTAGCGTCTTGGTGATACTATCACACATGTCCACATTGCATTTGAAGCCTTTGGTATAGAACATGTATTCACATAAGGTATAATAAATCTCTTTCATAATATGCCACTGATCAGACTCCTGACATATATGAAGACTAACCTAGAATATACACAATTGTATTGACATCAGTGTCTTTCTATGCCCATCTTGGTTTCCTCCCCTACGCAGCTGTTTTTGTTTTTTATCTAGACTACACGGTACAGCTCACCGCGGCGTTGATTGGAGCTCATATTTACTTGCATAATACGCATTTATCATTCTCTGGGCCCCAGTGAAATTAAATGCCTCTCAGGTCCATGTTGGGATCCTGCCAGGGTAAATATTATTGTCTGCTGTTCGTGATTACACGCAATTGTTCCTAAGCTATTAAATTTGCAAAACGGCTCTCCGATAATGGAAGCAAAAGCAAAGGCCACAGGAAGTCCAGCATTTCTGTAAACCAATGTCTAACAGCAAGCAGGCGTGTGTGAGTGTGTGTGAGTGTGTGTGTGTGTGGTTACAATCACTAAAGTCTTTTTGTACTTCCATAAGTCAATTTGCAGAGTGAATCTTCCACCTCTGTATTGTAACGCCACTTCTCATGCCATTGAACAACCCTTCTCCTGCCCTTGGTGCTGAGTGCAAACCACGGCAGCACACTCCCCATTGACTTTGCCTCCTGAGGAGCAACAAAAGAGCGATTCAAAGAAGTCCTCAGCAGGGATGGTCAGGAAGGACAGAATACAGATCAGGGGAGCCCTTCTTCTGCTCATATTTGTCCTTGGAGAAGAGTGAAAGAGAATGGATAAAACTACTCCGGTCTAAAACCTTTGTCTGTGACATTAAGAGGCCGGTTTCTGGTATACATATCAATATATCGTTTTGTGTCATCTCCTGTGAGTCTTGCTGGTTACTTTGTCCCGTCATTTGGCTCTGTGCTGTCCCATTGTTGTGTATTTTCACGAGAGTTATGCGCCTGCTACCATTCAGCTTATATTGTCTCGTCATAAAGCATCTTTGTATGCATGCAGCATTGCAAAATGTAACGTTATAAGCATCATTCTTAGCCTTTTTGAGAATTATTGGTGTCCATCAGGCATGTCCTGATTTAAAATAATTAGGTTGTACAATTATCTCAGCCAAAGATAGCTCTGTATACAGTTATCTTACTAATTACTAAAGTAGAATTGTTGTGCGTCAGTGGAGGAGTGTGTGTGCATGAGTTACTTCAGCGCGTGCACAGATTTGCTCACATTTTGTCACATCAGAAACCACTCATTTAAAAAACCTTGAGAATTGATGCAATGTTGTGTTATATAATTGTGACGAAACTAATCTCTCACTTATCCCCCCCCCCCCTCTCTCAGGTAACTACCAGCTCTCCCCGACTGTGAACATGCCGCAGGACGACATAGTGATGATCGCAGATGATAGGCCGCCCCGGCTTCCTGCAGACCTTTCCGACCAATCATCCTCCAGTTCCCATGATGACATGGGCTTTGTGGGAGAGAACGCGGGGCCCTGGCTCCACGAGATGCCCAGTCAGAATGAATGGTGAGCAGCGGGTTCTACTTATTTGTGGTGGAGTCGGCTGAATTATCTATAACTAGATGTACGTCTGAAAGGCCCTGTGTGTTACAATGTGCAGGATGTTTAGGTCACTTTGGTGTGTGTGTGTGTGTGTGTGTGTGTGTGTGTGTGTGTGTCTCCAACCCCCCATGGGATTTCAGCTCCCCAGTGTCTAAAGACTGTTGCACCTTATCCATGAAAAAATATGAAACCAGGGCTCATTGACCGTGTCGCAGAGCGAAGTCTCTTTAGGGACGCGACCGGTTTAGCAAAGGAACCCTTAATGAATAAGAAAAAACTAAAATGAGATTTTGCTTGTCTTTCTTTTTTTATTGTTGTCACTTATAGGTTGTCTTTCAGCATAGGACGTTATAGCTGTCCATCTTTGAAGGTTTAATCACTCACTCACACAAATGACTCATGGCATTTCCTGTATGATTGCATTATACAGTTACAGGAGATCTAAAGACAAGATGTCCAATCATGTCCTCATTCTCGTTTGAATGACAAATTCTGGGACCGCTTTTTCACAAAACGCTGTTTATTGTGAGTCATGTTTTTATTTTATAGAGAGTGCTTTTTCAAGGTGAAATGCTGGTTGCCATGAATAGAGAGGCTTTTTTAGTATTTCTACTTCTTTTCCCCAGAGACACTCTCTCTCTCTCTCTCTCTCTCTCTCTCTCTCTCTCTCTCTCTCTCTCTCTCTCTCTCTCTCTCTCTCTCTCTTTCCGTCTGTCTTTCTCTGTCTCTGTCTCTGTCTCTCTGTCTCTCTCTCTCTCTCTCTCTCTCTCTCTCTCTCTCTCTCTCTCTCTCTCTCTCTCTCTCTCTCTCTCCTCTCTCTCTCTCTCTCTCTATTTATTATGAATGAGTAGATTTGCTCAGCATGCCTGTTGTTCATGTGATGTCAGAGGTTTGTCATAATGGATTAGGTCCACAGCATATGGCTGAACCGAACTCAAACTTCGTCACACACACGCATACACATTCCACGCATACACAGACTCACACACATACACATGCATGACGTGTACACACAAGGCAAAAGTGTGCTATATACTACTGCCTAGGGTTATTGTGAATAATTCATTTCCTCAGAGTCACACACACACTCACACCCATACACATACAAGCTAACAGCTGCTTAAACGCACCAAGTGTGTATTCCCTTTTTGACTGACTTTTTGACTGTTTCTCATTTTCCTTTTCAAGTGCCCCCAACCACTACACACTCTCACACACACACACACACACACACACACACACACACACACACACACACACACACACACACACACACACACACACACACACACACACACAGCGTTAACAGGCATACAGGGCCAGCAGGGGATATGGGTCAGCCAGACTCCAATGTATTGGAACTGTTACTTTTTAATTAAGCTCTTGCAACAGTGCAGCCAGGGCCCGGTACATATTGAATATGTATTGTGCAGAGCTGTGAAAGTCTAACCTCTGGCCTCCAGTATAATGCAGCCTTCCTCCCTCATGGGAGACGCCTTGCCAAGGCCACAGCTATACACCTTGAGTGCATACACAAAGCACAAAAGTGGCTGGTTGGCTTGTAAAATCATTCTAATTCAAAGCTCTTTCTCTTCTTGTCTTTTTTCCACCCGGTGGACTTTAACAAAACTCAGATTCTCAGACTTTATTCATTTATTTCTTCTCTTCAATACCGCCGCCGTATGTGACCATGTTCAAACATGGAATAGCAACCCAGTTGGCTTGTAGAATTAAATTAATCCTGGCTTACTTAACCCTATTAATGTAGTAATCTAGTGGTTAAGGTAAAGAGCAACTAAATCTATTAAAAAGACCCTGTTCTTTTATAATCCACTCCCCTTCCTCTAAATAATTTGTTAATGAACATTCTTATCTCTCCCTCTGTAATATTTTCTTTCTGCTCAGTCCTAGTAAATGATAGCCCACGTGTTAGTGAGTTAACGTTTAGGCCCCCGCGATAAATGGTAGTTTTGGAAGCAGGAATCCCATTTTACACAAGACACATAAATTGACCTACTTTTCCCCCCCTTGACATCCCTAGCCATTATGTGAAGGGTGTGTCTTCTGTGTCTGTGCGTGCACATGGTTCGTGTTCCTTCACATTTTACTGTGTGAAGACACACACCTGTGTTTCCCTGCACTTGCAGGTACTTGTTTGTATAACTGTCATGTTGTTATGAACCGTTGTTGTACCACTTCAGCTTTACGGGCCTCAAATGATCATAAAACGGGCCATAAATATTACAGCTCCCATGCTTTTGGATCTCTGTTAAAATGGCAATGTACAAATATCCAAGTTTTTATGTGTTGCTGCTGTATTACAGACTGTTTTATTAGTATTGCTATTAATACTCCTTCTACTTTTTATCCGCTTGGTGGTGGTAGCTTTGTGAATAGAAGTCGGTTGCTGGTACAAACCAGATGAGTTGGGACAGTAAAATCTACAACTTCCCTCAAGATACTTTTTTGAGGTGCATTTAAATCCATTGCAACGCTATAGCTACTTGTCAGCCAGTGTGTGTGTGTGTGTGTGTGTGTGTGTGTGTGTGTGTGTAGGGTTAAAGGGTGTGTGCTTGTGATTCAGGGAGTTGATGGAAACCAGCATGTGTCTTCTGTCAGGTTTCACTGGATAAATAAAGGTGGTAAGTTATTACGTTGCATATCTGCACTAAGTTCATTTGAGCGTC
Source organism: Cottoperca gobio (assembly GCF_900634415.1). Lineage (NCBI taxonomy): Eukaryota > Metazoa > Chordata > Actinopteri > Perciformes > Bovichtidae > Cottoperca > Cottoperca gobio. The sequence goes on from NC_041374.1 coordinate 14,743,520, forward strand.
GGGTCCTGACCCATCACATCAATTCCCTCCGCGGTGTCTGCCTCCTCCTTCATTAGTTTGAATCCAAAGCCAAACAGGAAGGACCACGTCTGAATGATTTACAGTAAAACAGATAACGCACACCGGTTGATATAGTGGCTTTACAGAATAATCGGGATGAAAGATTTTTTTCTCTCAGGAATGTGGAACAGTGTCAGAAACCCATATTAGTGTATAATCACGGCAGCTCCTAATACGAGCAGATCCAGTCTGAGATGCAAAAGGAATGTTTTTCTTGCTTCCACCTGGTTTTCATCCCAGAAGTTGATAAAGTGCAGTTGCAGGGTGTGTCTGCTTCCTCTGACTGGGGCACCCAGTCCATGTCTTTTCCTTTTGGCACGGTTAGTTTCAAATAATAAACGTGTTGTTGTCAGTTAAAAAGAAATCAAAGATTATGTAATTTAAAGCTGTTCGGTGATCAGGAGTTTTCCTACTAGCTGCATTAAGTTTACGTTCTCTAGTATCCAGAGACTATAACACTTCACTGCCGGGGTGGATGTTTCCCTTTCATAAAAATGCCCCCTTGATAGTTTATCTAACCCTCACTGAGGCGCCATCAACTTGTCTTTCACGAGCAACAAAGCTTTTAAAAGTATTTGCGAGGTCTCCTTGTAATGTTACAACCGCACTCAAAGTCCCTTGCTCAGGAGAAGGTTGCAAGAGCACCACAAGGAGTGTAAGCCCCTTACTATATAGCAACTCGGCTTTGAAGAGGAGGCTCTTTGAGAGACGGTCTCCCCCCAACAACAGAACCACTGTGCTTCCTCGTGCTATGTTATTCTGTGAACCCACAGTCTGTTTATTGAGCTGCTTTTAGATGCACAATACGTCCAACTGTACTAGTAAATAAAAAGCATGATAACCGTATCACTTTTGTTGCCTTTGTAATTAAAAAGAATCCAATACTTAATCCATTAAAATGCTCCAATAGGCCTCAGTGCATTACATGGCACTTTAATATCCTTGTTTCCTGTAATCACAATTTACTTTATCTTCATACATGCCGTTAAGCTCATGTAATTCCATAGTATGGTGCGAAAAGGAGTTTAAAGTTTTCCCACATAATTACTAAACAGTGCAAAAGGTTTTAGCTGTGGTTTTGTAAATGTTATTGTAGAATGATTAGTAAGAAAGAAAATAATTTGAGAGCGTGAGTCTCGGGAGCCAGGTCTGTTTCTGCCGGGAGCACACCTTGTCTTTCAACTCCAGTAGCACTCTGTATCTTCCTGACTAATGAACATGCAGTTTCCTAACTTATGCGAGGGTAGGAGGGCAGCACTCTGAGTTGGCACTGAAGTGCATAAAAAAGCCGGGGGTTTCCGCAGCATGCTCATGCTTCTGAAGTTTAGGGAGCATTACGCAGCACTGGGAGCCAGGAACTAACTACCGCCAGCTAGCCTGGGGCGCACAGGCTGCCATTACCATACCAACCACTGTTATCATAGCTGCCCTGAATACCACCTGAATTAAGTTTCACTACCTGCAGGAGGAAAGGATACATGTGCAATACAAATCAGATAATGGCCCCTTTTGATATGAGTAATATGGTGCAATTCTTTCAATCACAAGTTGTTTTGATGATTGATTGGATACTATGACTGCATTTGATTATCTATTGGAAGCTCCGTGGGTTTCATGTCAAGTTTTAATCTCACACTCAATATACAGTGTTATGGATTTAACACTGGATATTAATCTTTTATTTATTTTTTTTGGCATTAAAAAGTCCAACAAAACAAATCATTACAAAATAACCTTGCAAGGATGCATACTATTCCAAACTTATCACTAAATATTGAAAACCTTTTCAGGTCAGATCATAACAAAGAAAAATTACATGTTGAATTAATAGAAATAATTTCATTGTCCCTACGCTGTCAAACCTGTTCAGAACCTACTTCTGGCTTCTTAAAGTGTAAGAGCAGAAGAATCCCTGCCTCACTTGGACCACTAGGGGCACTGTTACAACCTTGATATAACTAGACAACTACCGTCCCCGTGTCTTGGACCTCAATCTGGATGTAGTTGACGGAGTGGAGAGGTGTCAATTCTCATTAAGGGAAGAGGGAAGAGAAACGGACGGCGAGAGAGACAGAGAGAGAACTAGACTGTGTCACAGGTGGAAACATCATTTGCTAGGCAGCTCTGACACAGTCCGTCAACCAGCAGAGATAGAAAAGGACTCCCGACAAACATACACTCTCATCCACACACATTGCTGCACAGACGCCCTCAGTCTCACGAGTGTTTAGATACACATTGGCTGGTAAACAATTTCACAAATTAACATATAAAGTGGAAAAGGTCCGCATAGACACGAACCAACAAACTTCCAAACTAACATTGCAGGCAGACTGCCTACTTCCGCTGACTCCCTAATAGTCTCTATCATCAGTAATGTAACTAAGAATCACAAGTGCTCTATGAAGCACATGTGTTTTTCCCATCAAGCTATTAGCATAACTACATATAAATGCAAACAGCCCTGTAGTGCGCAGACACGCATACACACTATTGGACTAATCTCACATGTCCATTTAAGTTGGAAGTGACTTTAACACCAGGCAGTGTACACACAAACACACACATGCACACACATCAATTGCCGGCATTGTTTCTTCTTAAATGCTAATGGTCTCCTCCTAGCTTTATGAATATTTACCATGTCTCAGTGGTGCGCCACTGCTACAAGCATGTCATACATGCTTTAATTTTTGCGCTCACCTTGAGTGTGCTCATCTATGGCTTCCTGTGTTGTTTACTTGTGTGTGTGTGTGTGTGTGTGTGTGTGTGTGTGTGTGTGTGTGTGTGTGTGTGTGTGTGTGTGTGTGTATGCCCTACACTACCTCATTGTGACAGGGGTGTTGGTGAATCTTAGCATGAATGATGCCAAAGTAACCTGTGCGCACGCTCTTGCCACTCAAACCCAAATATGTTCTTTGCCTGGTCCTTGTCAGTCGACCTCCCATTCAGCAGACTGGAGAAGTCAGTGGAGCAAAACTCAATTAAAGCATCCATACACCAGGCACGGAATGAATGAGGAGGTCTACGCAGGAGTCAGCCGACGGACAAAGAGGTCTTAATTGATCTTGTTCTCTCCCTCTCCGTCTCTCTCTGCAACTTCATCACAATTAAAAGGAGATTACAGCAACTCATAGGTGCAGCTGTTCCTCTGTGAGACCATTTTATTTTAGGGTCTTTTATACCCAGGTTTAAGTAGAAATGTTCATAGGTGCAATTGATCGAGTGAAATAAAAGTGGTAATCGGAGACGCTTTACGACACATTCATGTTTGAGAAAAGTGTTACTATCGAGTGTGTGCTGGTGCACATGCCAGCAGGACAGACTGCTGCACTGACTTCTCATGCAGGGCTGTATATAATGATTGAAAGCAGCTCTAGGCTCCCTGGCCCAGCTATGCAGCCATGCGGTCAGCTGAATCAGTCTCCTCCAAACCTCAGAAGGACCATTTCAGAAGCACCTTACCGGTGCTCTGCACCTCTCGCCCCTTCTCTGAGGCTAATGCACACAACCCTCCCGCCCGCTGGTCGATCAAACCGAGCTGCACTTTTCTAAGAAGTAGGACGCTTTGAGACTTGCCTCATTGGGGTCGTTTTTTAAATGAGGGTAAGAAGGGTTGGGAAAGCAAAAAAGACATAAGTCACCAGGGTAAATTGTGAGCACAGACGGCTTTTAGCACACACCACTTAGCAACAAGGCCAATGTTCAGTTTGACACATTTAACTTCCTGTGAGAGAGACGGAGACAGGAACAAGTTGATGTGAAATGCAAGTTAAAGCCGTGGATTTGCCTGTGAGCAATCCTCAGCGCTAGTTAATTTTAGATGATGGGAAGATTTTGTGGGTGGGGGGGGCGAGCATCTGCTCGGAATGGTGGAAATTGCTTTTAAACACTGCTTAGAGAAGGAGAGATGAGGGAATGTATTATCCAAATGGATTGGGCCCACTATTAAAGATAGGCCAGAGGCATGGAAAGGACGGATGGTCTGAGGAAGAAATTGTGCCACTCTGAAGATTATTTAACTTCTCTTAGAAGTGGTTACATGGTCAGGTTTTATCTTATTTCCATCTATCCAATATCATTTTCACCAAAATGAGCAATTCAGTGGTCATCCAAGCCCAATATGGGTCTCGCCTTCATAGACTCAACCAGTTAAGGTCCTTTCTATTGGCTTTTCTCTCCATCAGAAGACTGTTTGAGCTTAAGAAATATCTTGATCAGAGCAAAGAGACTTTCAAACAGTATCTCATTACAACAAGAATTTCTATGGGGAAATTAAGAGCCAGTGGAAAGTGAATACGAGATCTGTAATTGAGTGCCGTATTTCTATTAATGGACTAGTAGCTGTGAAACTTTGTGTGTCAGCTATAAGTAGAGTAGAAGATTAATACTAACTTTTCCATGCCTTTTTAGTAGTATAAGTGTGATAATAAGTAGCACACTTATCTCCTGGTGTGTATTGCATTGCTTTTAAATTTTAACTTTTAATTCAATTCGAAGAGATATGCAAACTGTGACAAGGCTTCGCAGGTGGCAATCGCTTCGCTAAAACAAAAAACACAAGTTCAGAAAAGGGTGTCAATTCCAACTCAAAATAGTTCTGGTTCCTGCGGCAGAGACTTTAGACGCAAGTTGAGACAGCAGGTACCTCCGGCTTGAATGAATGCCTAAAGCAACACCATTGGCTGCTTCTCTTCATGTTACCATGGGTCCCCAGCCTGGGCATTTCGTCATTGCTCTGCATGAACCCCAGTATAGCAGAGACAGTGTTAAAATGGGCAGCAGCTTAAACAAACAGTTCTGAAGTCCTACTGAGTGAATTTGCACCACCGCTGGGCTGTCCCTCTGAACTTCACTCTTACTGCCCACAGGTCTCCCACTATTTTTGTCAGGCTAGATTTTTGATTCATCCCGACTGCTCGTGTCCGTAATTGCTCTCACAAACAGCCACATACTTGCCAACTCTCTCTACCTGTATGACGGGGCTGTGCATGATGGCCTCTCACTTTGTCTTCTTTGTCCATGTTCTATGGGTGTCCAATTGGCCCAAAAAACACAATACTGGCAAGAGTGAATGAAATCTAAATTCAGGCTGAAAATCTGTCCTTTCTCTCCTGCACCATCTCAGTCACGCTCCGACAGATGACATTTGCGGAGACAGAAAAAGAGAGGGCAGGCTGTTTTTTGTGGGCCTGGAATGATGAGAGGAGAATAGCGAGGGATGATGAATAAATGAATAATACATCTGTGCTGTCATTCCTCTCTTCCTGCTCCACCTCCCTCTCTTCCTGTGTCAGCTGGAGTTGGTCCTGCGAGGTAGTCTGATCTTAGTTGGGATTGTCAGGTATGGTCGACCGCAAAGTGACATGTTGACGCTGGTCCCTCTGTGACACATGAAGCAGCTCTTTTTGTTAAATGGGGTTGACAACCCAAATAAGAATTGTTTACATGCAAACAAGTGCCAGCAGGTCTGCAGTTGCTGTTAAGTGATATTACAAATATTGAAGGGCTCTTGAAGGTGCATCTGCTCAAAGAGGAAACGCATCTACCTCACCTCTCCACTATATAACTTCCAACTCGGGACAAAAGCTTCTCAATCATGTGAGAGATCAGATCATTTGATGTAAAATATGTATACTTTATATGTTAATCTGATGTAAAATGCAGGTATTTCAGTCTCCTAAAGGATCTCTAGATGTAAAAATACCCTTTAATGGTTATAATGTACAGTATGATCATCAGCACAACAAAGGAAACGGTGACAGCGTGCACTCTTCCATACAACATTTGTTAGACTCCACCAGCACTGCATCTCCTCCCCTCTGTCTCACCTCAAATGGCAAGATGTTCTCACCTTAATTGTAAATGCACTCCTCTGTATGCAAATACCAGTGTCCCCCTCTCCCAACCTCCTTTCCCCAGTCCCCTCCGATTTTCAATTAAGATCCAGACAGAGATAGAGGATCTCAAAGGGAGCGCACTATGGTGGTTCGGGCTCTGCCACTGCTCCAGACATATAGAGGGGGGTGGGGGGCGGGGGTGTTATTGAGTGGCCATGACCCCAGAACACCCTCACCTCAATGGGGGATCACACATCTTAGCCAGGCCTCTTCTACCAAATTGTAACATGTCCTGATCCACCCATCAGAGGTGGACGTGTCCTTGATTAGAATAGTCATTGAAATGAAGGATTGAAACTGACTGTTAATGTGTGTGCGAGTATTGAATGTCGATGGTCATTGTCTGATAGTGAATGTGTGTTTTGGTCTGAGGTTTGGTGCTGTATGAATATTAATAGGTAGACTTTTATCTCCCGGTCGTATTATAAGCATGGCCCCGAGCAATATAACTGCAACTTAACGTAGATGATTAGAAAATGCATCTATTTAATTGGATGATCATCGGTTTTAAAGGCTATGCTTTTGGAATGCCCCTGCATTCTCCGTATCTCATGCCAGATTATAATACTTCCTTTCTTCCTCGTGAACTGTAGCTCGCTCAGTCCAGACGCGGACCCGGACGGTTCGTTCCAGAGGGAGGGCTTCGGCCGCCAGAGTATGTCTGAAAAACGCATCAAACAATATGAAAATGCTGCTGAGCTGGAGATCGTCAAGACACGCAAGTCCAAGAGCATGGATCTGGGTAAATGCTATGCTCTGCTATACACATGCATACATTACACATTCATGGAGTCAAGAGTGTGTGATTAAAAGGAAGAGATCCACATCATAGGAAATACATTTATTTGCTTTCCTAATACACTTTCTTATGTACTTGAGTGTTTATCGACCACTCATTCTCTGCTAGTTGCCTGGCAACTGGTCCTGGTCAAGAACATTTTTGGGAAATAACAGCCCGTAAAATGGCAAAGTGACATTTTTTAACGTTTGTTTTTGTACAGATTAAACAAAGAAGATACACGATGTTAAGTAGTGAACTTTAGAGTTGCTAGTCGGAAGATTTCCTTACTGTGTGTACAGAACATGGCTAGCTCTTTCCCCTTGTTTCTTGTCTTTGTGCTAAGATAAGGTAGCTAGCTGCTGGCGGTAGCTACATATTTAGTATACCGCCATAAGAGTGGTATCAATTTTCTCATCTAACTCTCTGCAAGAAAGTGAATAAGTGTATTTACCAAAATGTAGAACTTTTCCTTTCAATGCAATTACAGTTTAATACAATTTTATATGTTCATGGTTTTGGCCATAATTCTGAGATCACAACTACAAAGTCAGAAAACACAAGCAGTTTTAGCCAGATTATCGAACCCACTTCATTTGGAGGGAAAACCAAAAGTAAAATGCACCTGAAATGTCGCAATCTCTCAATTCATGGGGAAAGTGTGTGTTCGCACAAGTATGGCACAAGTATGGCACAAGTATGGCACAAGTACACTACTGCAGGTCAAAGCCGAACCAGAAAGTTGGCCTGTTGTGAATGTTTACATGCAGTCAAAATTTCTGCAATCAAATAAGTCTGGCTAAACTGTGGGATTGTTTACAGTAGAACTTGTATGATTGTGACACCCCGAAGTGTTGATGGAATAGATCTCACTGTAACCTGAGAGTCTTCAAGCACTCAATGTCTCTCACCATTTCTGGCTGTCTCAGTACAAGGAACAAATATGGAGGAATATAGACACTTTAGAAATACCCCCCCTCCCACACACACATACAGTCCTTTTATTCATGCCCAGCCACTACCTCTCCTCTTTGTCATCTATCTCCCATGGTCCTGTGTCCAGTGGAGCATTAGTAAAACACAAGAAGGAAGAACACAATGGCTTCTTTAGTGACTATCTAATGATAGGAAGGCCGGTGAGACGCATGCATGGGCAGGCACACCCCCAAGCACACAGACTGTATCTAAGGAAGACGACGGGTGTGAGTTCAGAGCCTCTCCCACTGAGGCTGAAGCAGACGCTGCCTTCTCTCGGATCACTGGCTAATCATAACAGATAACAGACAACTCTTTTCCACACGGAGCCCAGAGAACTGTAGAAATCTTTGACTCTCCCACAGACTAGTGCAGGTTCGGGCCACTGCACTCAGCTCTGTGGGGTCCTCCTTCACAGTATAAGCCCTACCCTTTGTCCGCCCTCAAAACTTTTCTAAAAAGTGAACCCAAACAACACAAACTTTTTAGCAGAAAGTGCTGCTAAGCAGAAAGATAATAATTAGCCATCGGATAGGTTTCACTGCGCAATTAGCTGAGCATAGAAATAGTTTCCATTAGGTTTTTAGTGTTGAATAAAAATATAATTGGATATAACTTAAGACAGGAAGTGAGTAGAACAGACAGGATTCTGAGATAGCTCCATGATGGCGTTCTCATCGGTGCAAATGCACATTTTATCAATGACTTTAATCAAAAAAGCTCCTTAATTGTTCCAAAGTGGAAGTACATTAGCGTGTATTTGTGAATTTGATTAGTTCTAGAAAAAAGAGACTTGTTCATCTGCTCATAAGACGACGCCTCACTCTTATTATTATTATTATTATTATTCTTGATGTTTTACAAATCTAGGATTTTTTTTCCATTACTGTATGTCTTAGTTCTCAAGATCAGTGTGCTTTAGATGCCTTTCAAAATCCTATTCCTCTCCCCTACTAGCGAGACCCAATTGAGTTTGTGAATTATCCTTCTGACAGAAATCCTTGCCAATATAAAATGATAATCTATTAGTAAGAATATCACAGCGTTCAGATGTTGCAGGGAAATAACTAACTTGTTCCCCTCATATAATAACTCTTGTAACTGACATGAGTCCCCATAGGAGAAATGTTTCAGTCAATACATGGAATGCTTGCTCTAGTGTATGTGTTCAAAATGAAAGCTACACATTACACATCTGATGTCACATATGTTCCATGTATCTCAAAGGCGCCCACTGCTGCTAATTAATTTTTTTACATCAAAGCCACACAATGTAAAATGGCATATGGGTTGTATAATAGAATTGAAAATGAAATGAGCACAAAGTGCCGGCATTTATCCTCGAGCCTTTTCATTGGCATACTGTTGGAAGTTTTTTTCCAGTTAGGGGAAGTAGCAGGTGTAAGCATGCCTATCTACTCTCCATTAACACTTAAATAAATCAAAGCTATCCAGACTAAATGATTAACATGCTCAACAATGCTTTCCCCTACAGACTGTAATTTTATTCTGTCACGAGGTATTTCTGTCCCTCCCATCGTGTTCCAGGTGCTCGCAAATCACATCAGCAGATGGATTTTATGACTTTGAAGCCCATCATTGTTGAAATAGACTAAACTGGTCAGACACCCCACGTTTCAATCCCGTTTTTAGATGGGGGAACAAGATTGAGTGAGGCAAGAAAAAGGGAAGAAAGAGACTTGAGGTGCCACGGCTGCCAGTAATACATTAGCACATTCCAGCCACTTTGCCTTGTAAGCCTCATGATCGACAGTCACTTGTAAGGCTAATATCTGTTCTTCATACATCACTATTCCCTGCACTGTCCCTGTCTGATTCTGTCTCTTTCTGCTTTGCATGTGCTCCTACACATGGTACAGAAAGCACTAACCACCCCTGCTTGTTTATGCTCTTTAACAGTAGCAGATGAGATTAACTGCAGCACAAGAACCAATGGAGGTAAGCAACCGTGCTCAATACTGTCACCATTATTACATTGGGACCACTATGATTGTTCATCTGGCTCCATGGTTCAACAATGGAGATTGGAAAAGCAGCCCCACACTTTCTCAATAACCAGCTCATCACCAACCATTATTGGCCGTGTGATCTTGGCACCTTTTTTAGTTGCATATGGAGGATAAAGTTGTTTGAGGTAATTGCAGCATGATCAAAAGAGGTTTTTCATAATGCTGAGAGGGAGTCGCATGGTGTTGAATAGAGACTTGGCAACAAGCGTGGGAACCTGTGCCATTGTGCTCGTTCTGCAGTGCAAATGAGTGAGGAAAACACTCATTACTCCAGGAGTTGTGTAGGGTTGGAGGGATCCAGGCAATGGAGTGGCATTTGCAATGGAGAGACATTCATTGCCAGTTGGCCTCTTCAGCTCGCTGCAATTGATCCATCATAGTCGGGCTGTTTTAAGCTCTGGTTAGACTATGTTAAAATTAGCACAGAATGAGCTGATGACTGGGTCACAAGGGGATTTCTTTTGAGTGAACATGCCTTTTTGCCTCTTTATCAGGTGTGTGACATTACATTTATGCAGAAATATAAAAACATTTGTTTGCTGTTGCCAGACCCTGCATATTAATATCTTAGGTAGTGGGCAGTAGGAGCATGTGGGCCTACTTGGAGAGAGAGATAATAAAAGATTTAGAAATATTATTTTATTGGGTTGATAAAACTGCACAATCATAGGACAGTATCCAGCATCCTTGATTGAGATATTACCGGTCCGGGTAATGATGATTCCTTTGTGACCCAGTGTACAGAGGACGTCCTCTGTCGGGCTAATGATCCACAACTGGCAGAGAAATAGGAGCCCGGTCGACCCAGGGACACCTCACTTCCACTGGGATACCTGGACATGGCCTTCCCCCGACCACCTTGGAGGCTATTTTTAACATAATTACCCTTTTACCGCCCTGCTTAAAGCCCTGGCTCTCTGAATAAATTATGTGTAATGGAGCCCCTGTCTGTACACAGATCTTTACATGCAAGGGCCCGTGGTGAATAATGGCTGGGGAGCATAGTTTTAGCTGCTCTAATTATACTATGGTCTCCTGTTCCTGTAATAACCGCTGCTGATTTATTCATGGAGTTTGCCATACCTCCCCTTTAACGTTTAATAGCAATGGATCTTCTCCAATTAACTGTCCTTGCCCTTAATCTGGCAGAAGAAACACAGCACGTTGGCCATTTGTGTCTTTGGCCATGACACAATCCAGGTGTACTTTCCCCCCTATTTGGTTTGACTGTTTTTTCTTTTTGTGTATTTCATTTTGATGATTTTCATTTGTCCTCCAGACGTGTGGGGAGTGACAAACGCGTGTCTGTATGCGATGGGGGAATATGTATTTTCATCCCTCTGAATAAGAGGGAGATGAGGAGCAGAGCACTGAGGCTTCTGTTGTGTGATAGGAATCACATAATAGACTGGCATACAGAGAGCTGTCCGTCAAACTCTCCCAGGAGAGCCAGGACTGCTTCTGATGAAAACAAAGGCAGGTTCGAGGCAGCCGGGGTCTATGGGCATACTCCCTCTCTTTCTCTCTCCGCTTCTCTCAGTCATTCGCTACACTAACTAGAAACAATGGCCAAGTAGATTGCGGAATACCGAGTGAGGATAATTCCCTGTTTCCCATTACAGCAGATGTCATTTGTGTTCCCTTGAACTGTTGCATCCTTTGCGGCGCAAGCTTGCAATCCCATTGTGTCAAACATGCACCCTGGTTTCTGCGTGTCCACTGTCGGCCGGCTTTACGTATAAGCTTCATAAAAACGCAAATTTACATGGCATTTGCACTGGGTTGATTGAGTTTTATCCTCAAAGTATGAAGACTTATGGCATTTTCCTGCTCCGCTGTATCTGCGCTTATGTTTGCTCATGTTCTTTTTCTTTAGATTGTCCTCTCTTGTCCTTCGCATTATGAGATTACTCCTTCTGAGCAAATGAATTACATGAGTTTTACTTGCATTCTCTGGGTCTTGTAAGACTGTTTTCCTGGCACAGAAATGTGTCATAGTAATCAGAAATGGCCTACCTCTTCTGAGGAACTAAAGCAGTAAAATGAATCTTCTGTTCCTGCAACCAGACAGCTTTTAACCCCCTAGACATTTGTAGCACACAGTAAAGTTTCCTTTTACTGTCCAATGCAGCCTGTTCATTTATTTTGAATGCTCCTTTCAGGATTGAGTCCAGCTTCTCTTGGGATTGGGTACTTTTATTAACATTGACAAAAGGAAGGGAACATGGTGTGTAAAAGACATAACGGTGCGTTTACCAGTCTTGAATCCCAACACCACAGGCTAACTGACCTTTTAGCTCATCTGACATCTCTGACACCAGATCTTTAGACGCCACAGATGATCGAGAAGCACTCACACTTTCAGTAAGGGTGCATTGGTAGCAAACGCAGCAGAAAGAGGGATGCCCTTGTGACCCTAAAGTTCCTGAAAGTAGCATAAAAACTTTCAGTTTCCTTCAGCATGACAAGATGATTGAAATAGGAAATAAATCTGCTCTTCCCGACATTTTCCGTCTGCCAGTAGCTGTCAAGACGGTGTGTGTTTGAACTGGGAAACTCGGATAGCTGGCTAATCACTAGTGAGCTGCTGCAGGTTTGCTTGGTTAAGGGATCAAGGAGAGAATATCAAAGGGGTTGAGACAACAAAAGAGACGAGCTGCCATAGGTAAAATTATGACAACAGTATCAGAGCTTATATGCATTTCTGCACAGCGCTGCTAGTTTACCTTCTTCTTCTTTAGGCTCTTAACTCATTCATACCCTGCTTTTGCAACCTTTTGTGTATTCACACTGCTCCATTTTTCTTCTCTTCCTGCCGCCATCTATCAAACGCTAAAACAAATGTATTTTATAGGTGGTACTCAAATCACACACACAAATTGTTTGGGTTTGTTTTCTTTGCCTAATCTGTGTTTGTCTGTGCAACCCTCCGTCTAAAGATCCACTGTGATCACTCGGCAGCAGTGGGTCATGCCTCATTTAGGCCACTTTAAACATGTCCAGGGTCTTGTTGATGGTAGCTTGCGTAGAAGTATGCGTATGCCATGAGTTTCTGTTATTCTGTACGTTGAGGAGTCCCTCCATGGGGCACATGCATACAAACATATACACCCAGTGTCTGCATGTGTGTGTTCTATTCAGCGGGGGTGGAGACAAGACCTTATAGCAACATTTGCTATGAAAACTAACAGGAAGAGCTGTAGGAGACGTTTATTTACACCACATGAAGCCACAGAGGAAACAGCAGCACACATTCACTACATGTGGAGGGTTTATATGGTCTGCAGGGAGTCGTAAAGATACAATGCTGCTCTGTCCGGGCTCCATCGACATGTGCTATGCCCTCAGCGAGTCACTGAGGCTGCAAAAGTAATTGAATCAACAGTTTATCCATTATTACTGATAGTTTCCTCCACAGACGTTTACGTCTAACAAGGCTTCACTTGCACATATTCAGAAATCCATCTTGTTACGTTTGACAGCACCTTGCTGCACGCTGAATCGAGGCAGAATAAAGGGGACAGAAAATCAACCGGGCCGCTTGTTTACCAACTGGTGGGTAAGGTAAGAGCTCCGGGGAACTGACGGACGCTCCCTGACAAAATGAAATACCAATACCTGAGTCGTGCTCCACTTACATACCCTAAACAAACCCCTGGAAGAATTGGAAAAATAATTACATCTGGCAATGGTGTTGAAGAGGTTGACTGTTTCACTTTCCTTTCTACACAGCTGATCTACTAGCTCATCCATTAGCACCATGTTTGTCCTTTTGAGGAGATTCTTTGTGTGTGTGTGTGTGTGTGTATATATATATATATTGGGCTACTCCAATTAGAACATATTTTAAGCCATAACAGCCCTTCATTTGTATCGTGTGCACAAGGTAATTATTCAGTGAATTAACTTAAGTGGTTGCCATTCATCTTGTGTCATAAAGAAATGCATGTCCATAATGCATATATGCATGCTGATATTAAAGTGTGTAATGCGTTGGTATGTGCAGTACATAAAGATGGCAATGTATTGGAAGGGTTGTATGTTCTGCAGGCGCAATGTGTCAACTAATGTTTTGGTGGTTTTCTCCCACCAGGCTAATCAACATAAGGTCGATAACAGAGCAATGTTCTGCCTTCATATTGTGCTATTACCTGCTATCTAACATCTACACATGCAGAGGCTTTAGGAATAGATCCAGAGATTGCAGCTGTGATATGTTGTTTATGCTTAGAGGGGCTAGTGAATACAAGAGAGTGGTGTTGGAAATTGATGGACTTTGCTTGGTCTGTATGCCGCCTCTGTTTCTCCCTTTTCTCTCTTTTACTCAGCATCTCTTTGAGAAACCGAGCAAAAGAAAGAGGACCACGTATGGAAATAGTTTTAAGTTTACACTTTATCTAAACTTTTGGGGAACTTATAATAGTTTAATATAACGCTATAATTACTGCGGTGCATTGCTGTCTTTGATATCGACCCATTTATATGCATTATGTTTCAGCCACATAATTTAACAGTGCAGACACAAGGACAAAGGTTGCATTATAATTCTCAACAGGAAAGTGTCTCAGTGAAGATATAATACTCTGTTCTCATTTCACACACTTCATTGGACAGACAATGGCATCATTTGTTTTTCATGTTAATTGCCAGACTCACACCTTCTCTTGGTTTGTCAAGTAGGCCACGAAACATCATCCCATTTATGAAACTAGCAACACGTGAATGATTCATTGCCATCATTCATTCAGTGAGCTCCGACATGATGGTTGTAGGTCGGTTTGTGGTGGAGTCTCATGCTATTAGTGTGCTGGCCTCAGTGAAGCTATTTCCTCTCCTCATAGGTCCCGCGGAACAAGAGGTCGGACCCTCGCTGGGCCTGAAAAAGTCCAGCTCCCTCGAAAGCCTCCAGACGGCTGTTGCCGAGGCGGCGCTGAGCGGCGAGATCAACGTCAACAGGCCGTGCTCACGGATCGCCAGGGGCCGCGGCTGCAATGAGAGCTTCCGAGCTGCAATTGACAAATCCTACGAGAAACCTGGTGTCACGACGGCAGAAGAAGAGAACAGCATGGAGACGTGTGAGTGTTTACACAGAAGTGATTTAAGCAGAGTTTTTATTTTTTCCCCAAGTCTGGTTTTCTGGAATAATGTGCCCAAAATGTTTTCATCATATCATGTACAATAGAAGATATTAATAGATCATTGTCAGTGTAATATAGGCCAACTCAATAATGCTTCCCCAGAGCCTTTTCAGATTGGCAGGATTTACACCCGATTAAACTAGGTTAGGGATCCCCTTTTGTGTGTGTGTGTGTGTGTGTGTGTGTGTGTGTGTCATAAAGCACATCTGCAGAAAGCGTCTAGGTTACACACTCATTAATATTCACATAGTTCATGTTGAGAGGAATTGTCAGAAAGTGTGGCAGCATATTTTCCCAGGAGCGAACAAACTCTTAAAGTGCATTGCCATGTTTTTAAAAAGAGTGCACGCCAGGAAAACATTCTGCTGTTTACCCACATAAGTCAGTCTCCTATTGTATCCAATTTATACGCAATATCTCAATATCACATAATTGCATTTACAATGATTGTAAATGAAATGTACGTCTGTGCCGGTTAACACTGTACAACTGCCAGGACTCCTCACACTTGCTTTCCTGTGTGCCCGACTGGGATTGAAAGCACAATGTTCATACTTTATTCATAACTATTCAGACGGCATTAGAAAGGAAGGGCATGCCACCTTTGGTTTTTGCGTGAATATATCCATCACATTTGGTGTTTGATGAGAAAAAGACACGCGTTTGGGATCGAAAGACGGCCGTCTTACGTTTTGCGACAGGTAATAACACTGCAACACCACAAGAGTAATCACCAGATATAAATTTGCATTCACCATTAAAAGATTCCATTAAAAGAGCTGGGGGGGGGGGGGCATTTGAAAAAGAGGGAATTATTTGCCTGAAACGCTTTGTTCTCATAAGCTCTGTCGGTAAGCCACTAAATACAGTCTTATCTCGGGAAAGAAAAATAGGGAAAGCAACTGATTTCCCCTGCCGTGGTATATTGCATTCTCCTCCATGATATTCAAATAACTCTGTTTTTCAATTTAGATAAAAGCAGCCAGTCCGTGCTCGTCACTGAGGTTAATAGTCAAAGTTGACAGATAAGCCACAGCCTTCTTCTGCTCCCAGACTTTTATTTACATAAAATAAGAATGTGGCATCACCTAAAGAAAATGTGTCCCCACAAGATATCCTGCTGGGTAATATGCATTCCTCTTGTGCTACTTTGTGTCGCATCGTTTGAGGAAATAAAAAAGAAAAAGAAAAAAATCTGCTCAGCTGAGCAAAAATCCCTTCTTTTGTGCGTTGGAATAAGACCGGCAATTTTACTTGTCTGTCATAACCTTCACTGACACGCCAACTTAAATGTCTCTGATTATTAAAGCAGGAAAGTTTAATAGTATAGTTTCACTGAACTGACTAAATGTTTCCTGTGGTTGTCTGTCTCTGCAAATTATCTTTCAGTCTCCTGACACTTTCATCAATGGTTCTGCTGTCATTCTGTCAGCCGAGACATTTTCTTTTCCATTAAATTGCTGTGGACGGCCTCGGCTTTTGAGGTCCAGTGTTAAAGTTTTTCGTCTCTTGTTTGATCGGAGGGTATGCTTTATTTGAAAGACTCCAAATTAAATGGAAGATGACAAAATTGCATTTAAATGACATATTCCATTTGCGTGACTGCATGCGAGGAACCTGGCCACAAAATCCACACACATGTATGTGCATGCACACACGCGTCCACTCTGACCAGCACACATGGCCACTACCCTCTGGAACAGTCTGGATTTCAATGTTTACTATGTTATCTTCAGCTTGGCATCATTAAGCAGTAGCAACATTAGCACTACTGCCAATCTCAGTCATTTAAATGGCTCACAGCTGCTACTTGCTGCCATTGCTCTTAAGAGAATGATAAGCAGGCAGTAGATTAAGCAGATAGATAAAACCGATACCCTGAACCTGCTTCCAAATGCATGGAGGTGGAGAAAAGGGCGTACGGCAATGAATTGCATAATTTAGCAGGTTTAAACTACCGGTCTTTCTCTATTCCTGCCGTACATTGCCCCGTGATTCCATTTTAGTCATTTCCTCCGAGATGGCAGCTGAAAGAAATGGCTGATAACTCCACAGATCACAAGAGAAAACTCTGTTCCTTGAAATGTGAATCCAGCTGCTCCTCCCTCTCCGTAGTCTGTCTCATTCCGTACACCTAAAATCCATCACGGTCCCTCCTTCTTCTTTCCTCGCGATAATCACTTTTCTGTCTTCCATCAAAGGCAGAATTTAGACGATGACACGGAAGACTGTAATAAGTTGTAATCTGAAGGACATCTACCTCACGCCTCACAGCCAGAGACGCAGCATAGACGGGAGCTATGACGACTGTGAAGTGCACCACATTTGCAATTAAGATCCCTTGGAGCCATTTTCAAGATTATTTAAATGTATAATTACTGACAGATTAATTACATTTTGCACATCAGTTCTGATTAGATGTGATGGAAACTTTGAGTTTAATCAACCCTGCATCACCTAAGGAGTTTAGTTTCAATTTGATGTCTGGGTTGAAATTAGTTGAGACGTAAATTAAGAACCAGATTCGTATGACTATCATCACAGCTTCCATTTTTTTGGTCACATCATTTTTATATGAAATTCAACAGAAAAGGGGGAACAAAGACACTTCTCTTCTCTTCACTTCTCTGTGTGAAATGTACACATTTGAAATAACTTGAGGCTTTCAGCTAAGTGAAAATATGTTCAACTGAATACTACTCTCAAAGGGTGTACAATGTAAATATATTCTGCTCTAATGAGGCGCATGAATTCAGTGTGTTTTGTTCAAAGCTGCCATACCTTGTGGGACACAGTTTTTCTTTCAATGCTTCATCTCATGAAAGAACTGATGCTTTGTAACTGTGGAGTTCTTGCGTGCTGTTTCCAAATGTGACTTATGTGATCTACGGGGAGTCAAGTGGAAGTTATAGTAAACTGCCTTTATTGACAGTTTCTGTCCCTTTTTGTTTGTGTGAGTGTGCTGCTCTTTCCCCCCCCCCCCCCCCCCACTCAATATCTATATTTAACCCTCTCCTTCCCCCCTCATCTCTTCACTCCAGTGGACGAGGACACCGAGGGAAGTTCCAGATCGGGTCGCGAGTCGGTGTCCACCAGTGGCGACCTCATTGTGGGACCCGGGCTGAACGGCAACCTCTCCAAAGATGACGGACAGAAAGATCGGGAGAAGGTTGCGGGGAAGGAAAAGAAGAAGGAAAGAGATAAAGAGAGGGAGAAAGACAAGGACAAGAACAAAAACAAGAAAGGCGTGCTGAAGGGCCTGGGCGAGATGTTCAGGTAGGAACAAGACAGAGCTCCAAATACTAAACTCTCCCCTGCGTCGCTCCAAGCGGCAAACACTATCTGCTCTTATTTAATTCCACTCTACACGCTCGCCACTGGATCATTCAGAATTGAATGCATTCTCTGGATGTTGCCAGTGCTAATCAGGGACCCCTCTCCTTGAACCCTGTGAGATGGAGGGGAGGGGGAGTTATCGACCTCGAGGGCCTCTAGCACTTTTGAGCCAGATTATTTTTAATAAGGGCAACATGTTTTATTCATTATCCTGTGTGCGCCCTCCTCCTATCCAAACACACTCCGCATTTGTTAACCAGCGGACAATGTACAGGGCCCATACGGGTGGTGATGTGGGAGCTGTGATTTGGTTCTGGGGATAAAAGACCTTTTTGAAGATGATAAAATGGACTGTGGGGGGAAATTGTTGCCTGTGGCTGGTTATTTCAGTGGCGGTCTCATCATGTGGTTACAAGATGTTACAGGCAGACTACACCTGCTGTTGTTTTCCAACTGTGTGTTGTCACCTCGCATACACCAGGAAGTTAGTGGTAAATTCAAAGCAGACAATGCTGCTAGAAAATAAAGTGGTTGTTTGTCTCCCAACCTAGAAAATAACTCCACCGCCTTTGAGGACTAATGGGTAAAAACATTTTTCAAATTCTTTACTCTGAGTATCGTGACTTTGGACCATACGCTGTGTACATAGACAATAGTAGGAGAAATGTGCAAAGAGACTGTGGATGAAAATAAACATCCTGCGGGTATCCATCCAGTATCTCTGCTACAAAGAAATTAGTGGGGGAGTCACATTAATTATTTCAATTCAGTGCATATTTGAATATGGCATAAATTAACAGTGGAGGCGGTGCGAGCCGTTATCGTGCCGTAAGTTGTTTTCATGTGGATTAGTTTAATGGGATTAGTTAGCGTATCGCGGCGCACGGCTCGGTAATGAACAATAAAGGCGACAAGTGTGTTTCGAGGTCACGATTTTGGAATGCTGGGAAGTCGCTTATCTTCCATTATTTTCACTCTTGTGAGTTTTGTCAGTCTTTGCATCGTGTGGTGTAAATGCATAATGACTCACATTCTGTCTCACGCACATGTTCACAGGACTACACGCGGAGAAGCGTGCTGGATTAGTAAATGCAAAGTGGAAATTTGAGCTACAGGTTTGACACTCTGTGACATGCAATCAGGGCCGTTGGCAAACCTCTTTGAGTGGCTGTGTGCTCAGCCCGATAGGTGGCTGCCGGGTGATTTTTAACTGTGCACGTGAGCCCTCGGCGTGCCCTCCTCGGCCTCATCATCGTTCTTCATTATCTTTGAGTGCCACCGCCACTTAAGAGTTGGCACGCGGCAGGCCTCTCTGACACTCCCCCTGCTCCATGCATTTAACGCCAGGCCATGTGCCACCTGAATGCAAAGAGGCAGCCTTCCAGACCAGCGTGTCTCTCCAAACGCTCTAGCTTTGTCTTTCCTTCTTTTCCGTACTCCTACTCCTTGTTGAGACCTCAAAGTATGTTCTACTTAAAACTGTGACAGCTCTCTCCCCCCACACACACATCTACACTGTCCTTTTCTATTCTCTACCCATTCAGGCTTAGAAAGTTAGAGATGTTAAAGAACTGAGGTGAGAATGAATGCATCCCACTGGATACAATAACACTTTTTTTGTAAAGAACAAAATGGAGTGATGTGTAATGCCTCGCGGTCAAAAGGGAGGAATGGGAGAGAAAGTGAAAGATCTGTTTCCTGTCGCACTTTCAGTGTTTCTACCAATAGTTTCGACAGTGACTTCAAAATTGAGAAGTTTTACTGTGCAATGGAAAGAGTTCGGCTGACAGTAACTCAACACTCTCAGGCTAATGAATAGAATTTACATCAGCAAGTTTCACATGTGAGTGTCTCATCATTGCATCAAAACATCAAAAGGGCATCCTGCTTGGGTTAATCCTTTGTAATACTTGTCTCCGTGGTTGTCATTTGCATAAAATAGACGGGCTGGCACTCGCTTTTCCCTGCATTTCTCACACATGTCTTACACTCACATTCTCCCACTAAGGAGATTTCAAGGAGTTTGCAGCTCACTGCAATTTGAGCTCATTTGCATGCAGGCCTTTGGACGGCCTGATGAACGTGTAGTGCATGTCTGCTTAATGGACAGTCTGATTGGGAGTGCATTAACATCGGAGCCAGGGGAAAGGAAGACGGCCTAATATAAGGAGAGAGAGAGCGGGAGGATAGAGGGGGAGACTGTGAGATAAATACTGTGAGTGCAAGAATGACTGAAAGTGTGTGAGTGCGTGATGGAAAGAACATGGACTGCCTAAAGCCCAAAGCAAAGAGTCTGCAGTGCCCCGGCTCCCCTGCCTCATACAGTACTGCCTATAGGATGGCAGACTGCCTGATATGCTGTACCATTCAGTAATGAATAGCTTATAATCTTACGAATGGA
Organism: Cottoperca gobio; assembly: GCF_900634415.1. Classification (NCBI taxonomy): domain Eukaryota; kingdom Metazoa; phylum Chordata; class Actinopteri; order Perciformes; family Bovichtidae; genus Cottoperca; species Cottoperca gobio. The sequence continues at coordinate 14,764,138 of NC_041374.1, forward strand.
TAGCAATGTGCATGGATGCATAGGATAAATAAACCAGCCCTGGGCAGCTTGACATCATTGTTATTTCAGGGATGTCTGTTGCATGCATGTATTACTGTGTCCATATCTGCATCCAGTGGTATATAGGGGCGCGCAGGGCGACGCATTGTCCCCTAAACCATTGTATGTGATTATTCATGTGCTTTCTAGTTGATAACATTACTTTCTGATCCTATCACGTTTGTTTATACGTTGGAAGCTTTGCCCAGGGCTCTGTTAGCATGCTAGCAGACAATGATGTCCCGGCTCGGCCTGCAAGACTCCCCTTCAACATGCCTAATGAGGTGTTGTTTATCTGCTCTGAGACTGACTGACCTCCTCAATCAAAGCCCCATCTCCATCTCTCGATGTGTCTATGTGTGTGTGTGACTGTGTTGTGTGTGTGTGTGTGTATGCATACAAAAAGAAAACCACATCATTTATTATAAAGTTGAGTGTTCAATTATTGAAACAAAGTGAAAAGACATAGTTTAATGAGTTAATTAGATGAGATGGAGATTCTGCAATGTATTTGCTAATGTGTGTGTGTGTGTGTGTGTGTGTGTGTGTGTGTGTGTGTGTGTGTGTGTGTGTGTGTGTGTGTGTGTGTGTGTGTGTGTGTGTGTGTTTATTTCTATATCTAAATGTTTTTTATGAGAGCGAGGGGAAATGCATCTTACTGTAGAAAAAATACAGTAGCATGAAGGAGACAAGCGAGTGAAGGCTGCATAAACGGAAGGCAGGGTTAAGAAGGCGAATGGGGGCCAGAGAGGAGGAGGCGGGGGGTGGATTGGGTGAGGGTGGAGGGGAGAGGAAGTGTGTGCACTGGAGTGAACTGGGGCACCAAGGGAGAGTGGGAAAGGAGGATGAGAAAAGAAGGGAGCTTTTCACAGCGGCAGTCACGGCATCGGGCTACTGTCTGCCTGTAGGGAGGATTCAGGATCTCTGGCGATTTTGTACAATGCATGTTTGCGTGTGTGTGTGTGTGTGTGTGTGTGTGTGTGTATAGATGAAAAGATGTGTTAATGGGCTCTGACATCACCCTCACCCTCTCTCCCCAGTGCTTCCTCACCCGCACACACAGTTACCCTTACCCCTACTGCCCCAACTCCCACCCTCCCCACCTATCTGATAAGTGGCATGCCTCACGCCGAGCCATCAGCCGACACTGGAGCTCAGTGTGACAGCCGGGCACCCCCCTTTCTTCACCTCCCCCCACCCTCCATCACCCCAGGGACCTCGTCTGCCTGCTCCTCCGTGCAGATGCAGCCCCACTCAAGGCTACACGGAGAGATGCGGCAGAGGGGTGTGGAGTGGAAAGCAGTGAAAGCTGGAGTGGAGGGATGCTTTCTATCCTTCAATCTTTATTATTCTTAGGCAGTGAGGAAGCACGCTGGGAGCACCTACTCCCTGAGTGTTGGGGGTTGGCACGAGTGTGTGTGTGTGTGTGTGTGTGTGTGTGTGTGTGTGTGTGTTTGCATGCATGCTTGTGTGAGTATGCTTACAATATGTATACCATGCCACGAAAGCATGATTGCCTTTTATGTAGTATGCGAGTAGGTAGTTAGCGTGTCCCTGCACCACTCCGTGTCCTCGTACCATATGATTCTTTCTGCTCATGTGGGTGTGAACAGCTGATGGCGGGTAAGCCAGCTTGATCATTAGTACACTGACATGACACATGCATTAGCCGGGCTTTTTATACACACACATGACGGAGGGAGTATCTGATGTATCACACACACTCTTTCTCTCTATAACGCACACCTCATCCAGCACAACCTCAACCACCTTTCCCAGCACGCACACAAAGGCTCACATATGCTTGTAGTATTATGGCACAGTTGATTTGGAGACAGCAATTAGCTGCCTTCTCATGTGGGCCCTGACATCTGCTGAATGTAATCTGAGAGAAAATGATAATTGTTCTTCTTTTGCTCTGCCTCACCCATCATATTGTCTGAGCGGAGGTAATAAAGGCAAGCACAGGGCACAGCATCAAGCCGGAGTTGTACGTGAGAATGACTCGAGTGAAGAATATGAGAAAGGCGGCAGAAGATAATTACATGAGAAGAAAAGAATGTAACCCATCGTGGAGCGGCTGGTGCTGCAAGAATAAACATCAGCGCAGCAGGGTGGTCAGTGATTGGAGAAGTTGCTCGTCCAATCTCCATGTGGGCCAGGATTCTCTCTCTGGAAGTTCCCATGAAGATGTGACAATGTGACTTCCTGTCAGCTCTAGGGGCACTTTTCTGCTGCTGACCCTGACCTTTGACCTCAATGTGGAGCTGGCTAAAGTGAGTGAGTCACAGATACATATTCTAGTATTGAACTTTGGCAGCTTTTGGCAGCTTTGTTAAGTGCAAAGTCATACCTCAATATCCCCTTCAAATGTGTGCCAAGCTAAAATAAATATGTTACGAGAGCACTATAGAGAGAAGGGGTCAGCTTTTTCAGCTTCCTGGGAAAATGATCTTTTCAGATGTACTCCCTCCTGCATCCTCAAAGCTGGTTCAAGATGCCAGGACTTTAAAGGGGCCATTTTTGGGGCGTGAACTCCTAACTCCCTCTCAAAAATGTCGTCAGAGTGTGAAATCCCATTACTCTCCTGCCAATCATGTACCAAAGAGGCCCAGCAGGGGCCAAACAACAAACAACAAAGTCCCCCACTGAGAAGATTAGCGCCACTGTCACAGAGTGCAGTGGTGGGAGATGAAACGGTGAAACAACAAAACTCTTCTGTACGCCAGGTTACAGGAAGTACAGCTTTGTGTCTGGTTTCAAAAAATTGGATGTCACTGTCAATATCTGGCAGGGTGAGGCATTTAGATGTAGGGAGAGGCTGAGTGATAGGATTAAGGAGGGGTAAGAGAGGATGCTCGGCGACGTCAGCCACCACATAAGGATGAAAAATGGCCGTTTCGGCGGAGGGGGGGGGGGGGGGGGCGGGGGGGTCTGGCTGTCCATCCGCACTTCCTCTGCTTTTGGCCACTCGATGCAAATGTGATTGGGCAGCACTGGGCCCCCATCAGACAGCCCTGAAGTAATTAGGTTTAGAATGATCATGCAGTGCTCCAAGATAGACCTTGAAGCATGTGGAGAAGTGGGGAGGCTGTGTGTGTGTGTGTGTGTGTGTGTGTGTGTGTGTGTGTGTGTGAGAGAGGAGAGGTGGTGTTGCACGATGGAGTTAATTGAATCTGAAATCTTGTCGGCCTGAAATGAGATACACCAATGTCTCTCACGCTGCGTCTCAGGCAGAGCACTGCAAACATGACTGAATTCATAAAGTGTGTTATTAAAGAGCTCAAATTAAGTGTAGCAGTGCACCCCTCCATACTCTACCAGGCCTGTGACTACTAATGATCCAGCCCCAGTGGAGTCACACCCAGACCCACCGATGAAGACTCCTTTTCTCTCTCCAACATGTTCTCCTTTCTCTTAACACTTTGGCTATTTTTCTTACTTTACTCTCCCTCTTTCCCTCAATCCATCGTTTCTCCGATGTTCCAAACTAAAACCGCCGGATGTTTTTTAAACTTCCTCCCTCTCTGTTTGATATTTGTTTTTCACACTTTTCACATTTTGATTCCACTTTGATGTTATTTTTTCACTCTGGCCCGGACCGCTTTGATCAATCAGAAAAAGACTGTTTCAATGCTAGTCCACTCTCAGAGGACAGGCGGATTTGAAAATAATGAGAAAAGATTAAGAACACATACAAAGATCTGACAATGGCACAATGCCATTTTGTTTTTCTAAATAGTACAAATAAATCACTAATGCCCCCTGTATAAAAAAAAACATATTAAATGTATGCTTTGGTCTTAGCAAGGGAAAAAACATAAGTTGAATTAGAGATGCAAAGCATGCTTGATATTCCTGAGACAGAGGTGAGAAATGCACATGGGAGAACCTATTTATTTCCCCCTATGTGCTATGCAAATGAAGTGGGCTGCCTGCTACAGTACGACTCATTGCTAGTCTGCTCACCCATCCACTAGGCTTAGCATGTAATGAAATAGAGGCCTTTGGCTGAAATGACCTTTCCCATCCACTGAGTTCCCACCTGCTGATGTGTGCACACCCCTTAACATGTTAGTGAGAGGATGGGTATTGGGAGAGAAACAATCACAGTGAAGGCAAGGAAGATAAAACATGGAAAATTGCTTTTGAATTACAAAGGTAATATCAATCGATGTTGAATTACACTTCTGATTTCCATCAAAGGCAACCAATTAAAGCCAGGAACCGTATTCCTCTTGTTCTGTCAGCATCTCGACATGTGTTCGGCATGTAAAGTGAAATTGTCTATTTTTCCCCTGTTTTTCCACCTCTCTCTCTCTCTCTCTCTCTCTCTCTCTCTCTCTCTCTCTCTCTCTCTCTCTCTCTATCTCTCTCTCTCTCTCTCTCGCTCTCTCTCTCTCTTCTGTTTCCTACTCTGATCTTTTTCTCTGTCTTCTGTGAGAGTGTCTTTTCATAGCTGGATCGGGATTCCATTCCTCCCTATGTTTGTCATGAAAGAATCTTAATTGGGCTCTCACTGCCATACCAAGATGTGTGAACTCCCTCTAGTTAGTGATTTAGGGAGGGGGTGAATGCAAGGCTGAGGGAGGGAGGAGGAATGTGTGACGCACTGAACAGTCCATAACAGCAGATAATGGCCAGTTATTGTTTTCCAGCTGCAGATCCATAAGTCTGTTCAGCCCCCTGTGAGTTAAATGGCTTTGGCTCGGGAGGTTGAGCAGGTCTGCTTTTTAATCACAAAGTTGTTTGTGGAAGACAGCTCCTCCACCATCGCTGTATGAATGTGTGTGTGAATTGGTGAATGAGGCAAATTGTAAAGGGCTTTATCCAGTAAGGTAGAAAGGTGCTGTATAAATGGTGTCCAATGCCAATGACGTAACCAATTGTTTTAGTTGCCTAACCTAAGTTTATTTGTCATAACCATGACCTTCCCCCTAACCTTAACCATTCATAGTTGTCATACGCACATATTGTGGAAAGTGAGAATTAAAACAATCTTGGCATTGGACATTAAATACATGGCATGTAATCTAGAGTTTTGCTGAATTGCCCATTATGGAGTATATTGATCTCAATATTGATCCCTTATTCTTGTCTGGTGTGAGTTGGTGTATCATCTTAACCTTGGTAGTGTTTCATTTTTGATTTGTAGTCTCTCTCTCATACCAGTGGTATTGTTATACCACATTTCCCACAAACCCCTCTGCCCCCTGACACAAGGAGGATGTTCCTTCTTTGATCAAGAGGTTTTTCTCTCTTGCTTTACCGTCAGTTTAATGTGTGTTAGTGATCTTTTCCAAAAACCCACTCAGTTTTCGTTGTGCTGTAAAATGAGTACAGCAGATATCCCACTGCAATATGAAAGGCAATGTGGAAGTGGGTTGAGGCTGCAAATGATCTTATTGATCTCGCTGTCTCATTTGTTTACAGTAATTGTGCTAAGGTTTTGTAAACAATTTCATGAGTTGAAAAATGCCACATGCAGCATGTTTTTAATGTGACATGAACGTATAGCTATGTTCTTGTAGTTTTTTAATGTACTTTGCTTTGAAAAACCAGCAGTTTGATCCAACAGCAGACCAAGGAGGAGTGTCCAGGGTTATTTGTTTAACCTGCTTGTGATGTACAGTCACTATCCCTGAGAATCCATGGGGTTCCTACTCTCCCTCATCCTCACTTTACTCACAATTACTGTCACCCCCCCCCCTCTTTCTTCCTATATATCCACCCTATTCCTCCTCCCTCCTCCTGCCCAGCTGCCCTGGAGATTCATTGTGGCATTGACAGAAAGACCCCTTTCGTCTCCCTCTGAATGCTGGGAGGGATGTATATCACGGATCAGCGGCTCTGCTTGAGCCGGTGTGTGTCCATGCCTGTATTTCAAAGTCTGACGTTTACGAGACAGAAAAACCTGCCTCCCTTCTCCCCTCGCCTGTCCTTTAGGTGAGCATCTTTTGAAATCGGGCATTTGAGCGTTGCAAAACCCATCTGTCTCCAGACTCATCAGCATTTAAAGTAGTCGGGAAATAATTGCGAGAAAGAAGCAAGGGTTATCAAAACACAAAAGACAACTAAATGAATTCATGAGGTAATCCTGCACCACATCAATAATCGAAAGCTATTTCTTCTCACCTACAGTACACATCCTACTGGGTTTAAGTTGTACAAGGGGAAATCAGCTGTAAATACATTACCAAACCTATTATCAGTGAAGGTCTCTCTCTGATCCCTGTGAGTTTCTGCACATCAGTGGTATTTTGTACAGCTATTCCAAAACCCTGCGTTTTTCTCTCCCTGCTGTGGTACTTCCACATCCACAATTGCGGTTGACATCATTAAAAGAGATGAGCAGACTTTGGATGCTGTGTTTGCTGAATGCTGAGTTTTTGTCTTTGAGGCATGTGGCAGCAGCCTAGCTGAGGATACAGAGAGTGTCAGTGATCAAAATGGGCCTTTAGGAATGCAGTGTGCCATACTGTATCTAGGTCACAGCCGGAGCCACCTACTGTAGCTCTTCCACTGAGAAACCACAGCGCTGTCCCCTCCCCTCCCCCTCTCTGCACCCTTCATCCCCATTCCTGCATCCCTGCATGCGAGTGTGTGGGCTAGGTTGGTTAGGCATTAGTGATATGTGACTGTTTATGTACATGAGCATGTGAGATCATGTGTGTGTGTCTGCTTATGCATGGGTTGTGGCTACAAAAGGCATTTGGCAACTGATAATGTGTTTATCTGTACATAAAGCGAGAGAAAGAAAGTGTGCAGGATGATGACTTTGCTGGATCAGAATGCGCACACACACACACACACACACACACACACACACACACACACACACACACACACAATGCCAACCCCAACACCTGAAATTCCCTCCGAGCTGCCCAAGTGTGTTCTATGTAAATTGTCCTTCAGAAACTCCCTCCTCACTGCGCTCATACACTTTAACAAATGGATGTATGAATCTGTTTGGACTGTTTATTTGTGTTGTAATGAGAGGCTTTAATCAGCGGTGTCAGGGATTTCAAACGTTCCTCTGAGCGTGTGCAAAAAGCACCCCTCCCCTCTTCTCACACACACACACTCGCACACGCACGTACACATACATAACTCAGTGATTTATGTGAAACATTAAAGGCAATCATGTTGCGCTGGGCCTCGTCCTTTGTATTGCACAGGCTGTTTGAAATATGGAAAAGCCAAGCTGTCCCTTGATATACAGGCACACACATATAGATAGGCACATGCACACACACGCACGTGCACACCCTCACACACTCACACAAACAGGTGCTCGTGTGTACTACTTGCTATTGCTTAAATATGAATAATTGGCACACTGAGCAAACAGATGAGTGCTGGTTTTTTTTCCATCTTGCAAACACACAAACCCACGCGCATGCAAGAACTTTTATTTGTAGACAGACATTCAGATTATCTTTCCAACATACATACACTTATCAAGTTCAACATTTTCTTTGATACCGATAGTTGTTAGTTTAAAAGCATCAGCCATTCACTGTGATGCAGCTCTATGTGTTTATTCCCTCTTGTCTCTGTGGCTACAGAGAAGGTTTCTTAATAAGAGCGGATTAGCTCTGTTGCTGGAATTTAGAAAATGTACTGTACCCTCCTCCCACACACACACACACACACTCACACATCTAGCGGAAGTACAATACAATATATGTAGGAAGGGATACCGAAAATAAAAGCCCTATGGCTCTCAGTGACTGACCATTCTTCACAATCATATATTTATTTTAGTTAAAATTCTCTTTCTTGTCTTACTCCTCCACCCTTAGGAGTGGTGTTAGTGAAGCCTTGTTAGTCTTTGGCTATTTATGTCTCCTGACAACTAGACCAGCGGTGGAATGTAGTTGTGGATCAGGCCATTGGACACACATACAGGCTTGTATAAGAGGAAATAAATTGCTCGAAAAAGAAAAACGGAGCAACCCAGGAAGATAAATTCTGACAGAAGTGCAAAGAGGGAAATAAACAGATGGAGGAAGAGTTGAAGAGTTGCAGAAATAACAGAAAATACTGACAGACACGGCAGTGGGGAGAATAAAAAACAATTTTCTGAAAGGGAGGATTAGCTTCAACTTTCATGCATCTGTATTTAAATCTTCATTTCCATACAATAACCCTTTTTATGTTAAACAGGTGGGATCGGGGGATATTGGTTGAGCAATAGACTGTCATTTAAATGCAATGATGTGAGATGGCATACAATTCCAGTACCTGTAAATAGGTATTTTTTCATAACTTTGGTATGACCGTGTAGAACATCACTGAAACGGAACATCCCTCAACGTGACGGTGTCGTCTTTGCTCTGCTGGGAGACCTAAGATGCGTAGAAGTATCTGGTGAGAATCATTTTTCCTCCGTCTCGCCCGTAGCGTTGTCCCCCTACTGGGGCTGGGCCTGATGTCATGAATAAATGCATGTCATGCCTCCACGGTGCGGGACACGCCACTTTCCCACCCGGCATGAACCATTTCAACTCCCATCCTCCCTCCTCCTGTTTGACTCCCCACTGTTTTCACACCATTGCTGAAAGAATCGGGCCCAGCTTCCCTCAGCGAATCAACAGCAGCCCCCCCTCCGTTCCCCTTAAGAGGAAATCGATTGGTTCAGTGTGGGCCAGCCCTTGTCCAATGGGGTGAAAGCACAGCAATGTCATATCTCGCTCTGACCTGTAAGAGGCAGAGTGTTTGAATGTGCTCCTACATTAAGGGTTGTGGTATTTTGATCATGAACCCCGAGATGGTGCGAACCCAAATGGGTGCAACCTCATCTTAGACATTCATTGATGAAACTTAAGTTTGCTGTCTTTCTTAAACTCTTAAAGAAAATGCTTTTCTGGAGATGCATCAAATTGTAGTTTAAAAGCGGTCTGGCTGAGCAGGGAAAGCGCTGACTGACATTACATGTTGCGGATAATGAGTTCCGCGGGGAGGGAGATAATCGGCTGCCGCTGGCTGGAGGCTGCATGAACGACGGGAGAACATTCTCCTGTACCTCTCTGGGGTTGGTGTGGGGACATTACTCTGAGGCCACTCGATGATAACGAATGCCCCTTTAATGCCTGTTAACGATCGCTGGGTCCCGGGAAAGAAAGAAAAAAACCTCTCTCCCTTTTTCCTTTCTCTGACTGTCTTATTGGATTTTTTACAAGGCATCTGTATGTCTCACCCCAGGTAGAGAGTGTTTACTCACCACAGCTGTAACAACACTTAGCTAGCAAAGAGGAAAGACAAATCTGACAGGCTGGCCTTCCTAACAGGACAATATGAAAAGGATATGCAACTGTCAGGGTTTTGCCCTAGGTGAAGTACTGTGAAGAAATTGTGCCTGCTTAATATCGACATGATAGGAGACGATAGAAAAAGGTGTGTTTGTATGTGTGTTAGTCCTAACTTTCTGCTGTGTACTTTTGCCATCAATAAAATGATACTTACATATACTCTTGAGATGGCATTATGGTGCTTTATAGATTATCAACATGAAATGCAGTGGGTGGAGGCAGATATTTAGTTTTAGTTTTGGGGGATTGGGGCTCAGACACCACCATCAGATGTCTGTGGGGGACTTTGCCCTGAGAGATTTGGATTAACTTTCAGGTTGGCCGAGCAGAAACCATAATGATTCTCTCTGTCTGCCCTTGAAATTATCTTCTCCATCATTTACTCAAATTGATAGATGCAGTCACTTTTTCTTTCTGGCTCACCTGTTCCATTTGCAGATTTGACTAATGCCAAAAGATTTACCACCTCAGATGGGAGGTTGAACCAGGTGGTCCATCACTTCCCTGCATTCACTTTGAAAAACCACACATTTTAGAAGGAGGAATAGTCAGCTATTTCTGTTGTCCTCTCTCCCTAAGTCAGCAACTTCCTGTGAGCAAACCACACATTCTCCACAGCAGATTTCAAAACAGATTAACTTCTCTTAAATCTACTCCCCCAGATTAAATGATTGTAACAATCAAACTGGCTTTAAGGCTTTGCATAATTTACTCTTTTCTCCGTCTTCGGAAATTCTGTCTTTGACTTTTTTACTCCTCTGTTGTGCTGCAGCCTTGAAGTATTATTACCCTGTAAATCGATAAAGATGATGTATGAGGCATCCACTGCTAGTGGTATAAACCCTTCTGTTTTCTGTGATATATGAGGATGTATCAAAATGAATGGAGTACCTATTTACTGACTTCCTTTTTATAGTAAAAGCGGACACACACAAAACAACAACGGCAGCTACTTATTAATATGCCTAATGTGCAGTATTTGAAAACATATGAGTTTATGAGATGCTGTCAGCAGAAGCCAGGACACTATGATTGAACACTTCAATTTACTCTCAATATTTCATCGCATCAGTGGCAGTCATAACATTAATAAAGCATATATTATATATGATTGACGCATGTTAGATTGCATATCACACAAATGAGGTTTGATAGCCAATTAGACATTATAGAGGCCACACGGTGATGAATAACACAGAGCAGCTCATGCAGCCCAAGGTTATACATATTCCCGACATCTATCTTGATGTATGAGTACATATCACTATCCTATCCTACTGATCAAGTCTGCATCTTACTCAGTTTTTGTGTTTGTGCTCACGTAATCTTAACTGAATGCCTGTCTACCCAGGCCAGGTGGTTTTGCGATCTGCATCTCTCCTCACCATCGTTCTTTGTCTTTTTAGGGCTCCTCTGCATTTCTCTATTTATCACTCTTACCCGGGGTTTGCCTCAGTGAGATAGATGCTTAGGAACGGATCATTTGACAGCGCTTCGGTCTGGTGGACTGAAACAGAAAAATAAGATTAGAGTTTATGAGGATGTAAATGGCATATCATTGTTTACCTGGCTTTGATGGAGATGTGAGGTCCAGCTGTAGCTCAAATAGTGGCCATTGCAAGTCATTTCCAAATAGCTATTTCACCGAATAATCTTAATTCAAAGTCTAGTAAGTGAAGGTTTGAGTTAAGCATATTCTGTTACTCTACTGTTCCCAAGATCAAGAATCAATCTCCATTACAAATAGCTACTTAAAAAAATGTTTAATAATAAGACATTTCATCATTCCCAGGTTTTAATTATACTGCAAAGCAGCCACATTACAAAGAAATGTGTCTGCCTTTTAGGACCATATAAGTTCTCTTTCCCAAACTGCAAGGTATACTGTAGTTACTCCATTGTCATTCTACCCATGAGTTGCGGCTGCCAATCAATATCTTATTATCAAGCCTCATCAACCTCACTCTCAATACAACTATCCTGATGCCAGCCCCGATTATCGCCAAGGTGCCAATACCGGCTCAAGAGTTTTAAAGAAACAGCCGAGTTTCTCCTTCCCCCCTGACACTGATAAACTCCAAATCATTACTGTTTTTTTATTGGATTCCATTCGTTTCTCAAATGAGACACTTATCTTCCAGAGTCAGGTATGCGAGTCAATACCGTTTGCCGTTTCTATACACAGACTGGTAGCAGGGATTTCTGTACTTTCCTGCTGAGAAAATGATGAATGTAGAAATATTACATTGGGGTTTTGTGCGTCAGTGGAGGTTTGGTGTTTAATCCTGTGTTCCACCAGGGTCCCCACTGGCAGGGCTCAGGCTGTTCAAGTGAAGGGCAGACCCATGTTATGAATCAGCAAGGGTCCCAATAGCCTTCTAATAGAGCTGGTAGTATCGTCCCTTTCCTCCGCCTACGCTTTGATGTGGGCCCTCCTTCTCAGGCCACCAGCGATGGGGGAATAGCCTTTCATATGGGAGCTGCTACTTAGTCTAATCCGCCAATATGTTTCACTATGACAAATCCCTCATTGTATTGATGTTGATCCAGGAGAAGAAAAGTTGAGGGCAGAAGTTTGTCTCCCCTAAGGTTATTTTATGGGTTTTTTTTATGGTAGGGGGTGTAGGGGGGAGAGAAGAGACTGTGAAAAAAAAATTGGAAGTGGAGAAAAAGGAAGGTGAATTTTCCTCAGGAAGTTAATGAATGTCCTTGAAGTGAGGCGAGGGAAGCTGTCACCTGCCCTGGTGATAGATAGCAGGCTCACTATTATTAGCATTCCCAGCCCTAGCCTTGAGTTTTATGCCTTACTAGAGCCATTTGTTGATTAATTAATCAGGTAATGTATGCTATCTGTGCTACAAAAGCACCCACATATCACTCCATTGGCCCCTCCTGGTCACTCTGCGCAACCACAGACCAGGATATCCTACCAGGCCACAGCACATTCGAAAAATTACAATTCCAAAGCAGCCACTACAAAGAGAAACCATTTGCACAAAGGTCCTGGCTGCTTTTAATGTAAAGTAGAATAATAAACATCTGCAAGGGAAACAATCTCCCATTTCATGAATATATTCACTTCAACCGGCCGAAAGTCAACCTTGTCTGATGCAATTCTTTTCAGCTTTCGGAGAAAGTTTTCAAACTGTCAAATAAAGCTCAGCTATGAGGAAGGTAAAGATAAACTAGGATTGAAGCACCGTTGGGCTGCGAGACTGCAGAGTTTAATGTTGTCTCCTATTCCTCTGTCTGAACAAGACCGCACAAAAAAGCCCATGTGGAACATCACAATCAATGTCTGTGTGTACAGTGTGAGAACATCGAGTTACGTCATGTAATATAAACAGTCAATAAGAATCCAGAGCTTTTCTGTGATTATATTTATTGAATTTCTTCCCATGTCTCACATCCCCTCACGCCCATATAGTTTCTGCTTATAGCCTTGTCTGTATAATCATCAAATGTGTTCATATAAGTGGCCTGGTTTCCACCAACCGGACAATCCTAAAAAATACAAGGTTTGCAGTATTCACATTTTAGTCCTATTGATTTTTCATATTTATAACCAGTAGCATATTACGATAAACGAGAAATGATCATTTGGTAGTCAGAAATATATGCTAGTCCATGCTTAAACAGGTTAACTTTTTAACATTTCAGTTCATGTAAGTGGCTTACCCCCATTTATATCAAAATGTATTCAGCTTGCCTTTAAGCAATTTCTTTTACAGATATGATCCTTTCCTTATGTAATCTCTTCAACTTTGCCACGATACTTTACAGAGCAGCTGTTCAGAATTGCGTTTTATCTCCATTTTTACACACATGTTGTACCATCATTTCTCTGTTGTTCCAATTGGTATTCATGTCATAAGTATTGAGCCTGTTTCCCCCTACAAGACATGATTGAAGGCTGAGATGACACAATGCCTAACCTGGTGTTGACCAATCACATTCATCTAAATTATAATATACCTGGCTATGCAGTGACCAATCCTTTCAACTGTAATTATCTAAAGAAATCTTGGTTTTCACAGGTAATAATAACAGTTATAAACATATTTTATTAGCTTTGCATGCCCATACATATTGAGAACCACACACCTTGGGTCAAAGTAGGCAGAGTAGCACTGTACATACTGCATATGGTGTACAGATGTGCTTCTATCTCCATGTGCATCTTGGCCATCGTGTGCACTTCTTGAATATCTGTCTGTAGTACTTCCTTTTTCTGTATCCTGTCATTTTGCACTTCCTCCACAACTGGTACCATTGTGGAGCGGGGCAGGAAATGACATCATACTTTCATGATTCTGCCTTTCCTGTTCTGTATCTATTATCTCTAAATGTGGTGTACAGCTATACATTTGAGGGCTGTTCTTAGAGTTATCCACAAGCACATTGTTGTGAGTAATAAAGTCTCAGCCAGTGGAGTCAGTTAATAGAGTTGTCCATATATTGTGTGTGTGTGTGTGTGTGTGTGTGTGTGTGTGTGTGTGTGTGTGTGTGTGTGTGTGTGTGTGTGTGTGTGTACATCCTTGTAAATGTACTGTACTCCCTGTCAACTGCATGCCTCCTTTTTTTTCATTCCTCATCATTTTCTCACACCCACAGCCAGTCATTTATTCGCCCAGCACCATGCTCGGTCGACCCAAGGAATTTACGATCATTGGTTTGGCTTATTCTCACCTCGCTGTAAAGCTGTAACGGATTAACTGCCACCGGTGTGTCACTCCCGTCATTAAAATGTAAAAGTTTGAGACGCTGCCTAGAAAGTTACAAATGATGCCGTCGAGCTCGGCCTTTTCCTCCACTTACATACTGCCTGGTTGCAGGTAGTTTGTTCCCTCCTCTTTCAAAACTAAATCATGAGCTGTCACTGCTCCGATCATTCTAGGTAAACTCTACAGCTCGGGGAGGAAATGGGGAGCTCATCCTCTCTCTTAAAAAGAGGGATTTTGCCATTTTCTACATTTCAGACACACTGAATCTTTTCTTCTGTACTGGATGACGACTTGGCAGGGAGGGAATTCTGTTATCTTTTGATATGGCTTGATGCATTTTGATTGCATTTATATTTTAAAAAGTTACTCTTTCAATAACGAATGGGTGCCTGGGGAGACTCCTCCTGTGCTGTCTTCCCAGTACAAACCCGACCTGAAGATTTTGACAGTTTGACACTTTAATTTCCTACTGAGTATTTCACCTGAATTTCCCGGACAAAGAGGAGACATGCTGCTGTGAAAGAAAATGTCCATATTGGGTTGGAAATGATTAAAGTCTGGGCCTCAATTAATTCCTCTCTGACTTCTCTTTAACTCAGGTTTGGAAAGCACCGGAGGGATGAGAATCCAGGAGACAGGATGGAGAGGAAGGGCTCCAGTAAATCTAAAGCTGAGGACATGCAGGCGTCAGAGGACGAAACCCTGCGGATGAGGCTGGAACAGGAGAGGTGAGTGTACAGACAGAGCCTTGGCTCGCTAAAAGCAAGGACAATTAAGTCCCAGCTAAACCTGAAAAATCCCCATTGCTGACCAGAAAATTAGCAAACTACCTAATTAGCAAAATGGCAGAGCAAGGTTGGAAATACTCATATGTCAATTTGTCAAATGTCCCTTTATATCAGTACATTAAATAGATCATTTATGGATTGTTTTTGCCTGTGCCATTCAGAGGCGCTGACCTCTTAATGGCGCTCGCAGGCCCCTGTGGATTTAGCATGATTGAATGGTGCTCATTATAATAGTGAAATCGATGTTGCTCTGCATTTGTCATCTCCTGCAGCTCGCCCAGGTTGTTAATCGCTCTAGAATACGCTGTTCCTTTTAATCCGCCCCTCTTGGCTCTATGTCCTCTGGTGTTTGTGGACATCAGGCCGTCCAGAAGAATAAGGCGAGGCCTTGGTTTTGCCGCGTGCGCCTCATCCCTCCCAGACAAGCCTCATTTAATTCTCTCCAGCAGGGAAGACAATAATAGTAGCAGGGTGAATAAAAAGACAGCTTGCAGCCTCCATTGTTCTCCAGCAGCCAAATGAACTCAGTAATCAAACTGCCATTGTTAATGACAGCTAATTGAATAGAAACAATAGGGCTTGATACCACTCCCTCTTACAACGAAGGCAAAGAAGGATGGATGAGAGAAGGATGGATGGCTGTCGATAATGTATGGTACCACAAACACAAACAAGTGCACACACAAAAAAAGCTCACAAAAGCCCTCCTCCTTGCTGAATGGAACATCTGGAGGCCTTGCTCAAAAAGCTGTAGCACATTTCTCTTTGGTATTTAACTATGACTTGCCGTGATGGTCCTCCCCGCTGAGGGTGCGAATGCCTCTGGCTGAGTGCCCAACACATTTCCCTCAGTGCACCCAGGGGACCAACAGGCCTGGCTCTCCATCCAGATCTGTCCCCTTTGAGAAGCTCCCAAACGGCTGTCATGCTAAGCAGCAGAATCAACACAGCGGGTATGAGATATGTAGAGTACAGGCCTCCCCCCCCAACACACACACACATTTAAATCCAACTACTTTTCTCTCACCGCTGTCACCCAATTTCTTTGTCTGCTACTTTGTCCTTGCAACACGTTCTCATTCCCTGTCTTGTTTGTGTCCGTTCTGCATGTGTGAGCTCCGGTCCCAGCTCCCTGTGCACAAGGGCAACCTAATTCTTTACTTTTGTACCCGTTCTCAAATCCCATCACTCAGCCAGGCCAGGATTGTCCCTCGGTTAATGGAAAGGGAATCCTGAGGGAAATCGTGGTGGGTTATAATAAACCAACCTGCCATGAAGAAAAGTCGATATTCAAAGCATTAGGGTTCAGCAGGACGACAGCTCAGAAATCCATTACTTCTTGTATTTTTTGGTAGCACTACTGTATTACACATTTGCTACATTTGATTGTTTCAGTTCTCTGCTTAAGGCACATGCTCTGATTGATCACTGTGCTTACACGGAGACAGGACCATTTCAGAGTGCGTTTATGAAATTATGGATCAGACCGTAACAGGTTTCCGACGCTGGCAATCGTCAGGCAGGCCCGTGTGTCAGCACACCCCGAGGATGGGCCGCAGCCAAACTCCCGGCTCGGCTGACATTAGCGATCATTAATTGAAGCAGACGGTTTTGACAGGGGCTTTTAGTGATTCCAAATAGGAGTCAGCAAAGAGGTGAGACAGATTAATTCATAAAACCTGCCCTTTTTACCCTGCAATAAGGACGCTACGGTTATATATTTAAAACTCTGACCTTGATATGATTCATGCAATTTATGGTTTGGCCTGCGGTCCTCACAGACACCACCCGTTTATTTTGAGTAAAAATGATCTCCTCTATTGATATCTTGTCAGCCTGTTATGGATGGAACTTGATGGAGAAGAGAGTACATAAAACTTTGACTTCATTGCTTCAGCACAGTGCAGTGCATCCACTTGATGAAGAGTGGTTATCAGCAGCATTTGTTTTGCTCAAATCTGGAAGGTTTTACACAGCTCCTGTGATTGACTGTTTCATGTCTCATCACGGCGACATTAGAACCTGTGATTACTAGGCTGATCTAAATCTTTGTTCAGCCCAGCAGTGGCAGCCATTACTCTGGTCTCTTTATGCCCGTGGACAGCACCCAAGACACCCCTATCTGATTGGCTCATGTTGAGAGGACTGTGGAGACAACAAGCTCTGTGATTGGACCTTGGGTGGGTTTGGAGAGCAGCCTGTTTCTGTGGCTATGGCCCTCATTCATGCAGGGCCATGGGGGAGAAGAGAGAGAAAGAAAAGAAACACAGGGCGGGTGGTGGTGGCGGTGGAGCTTCTATCAGTCTCTGACTTATCTCTGCACATGTTAGCCCTGAAACTATATTTCCCCAGCCAAAGAGGGATGCACACAAAGACAACCTGACAATGTTCCCTTCTTTATTTTCCGCCTGAACTGAACTCTATTTTCTCTGTCTTTCTCTGTGGCAGCTGATTATGATGTCCATTCTCTCTTATCTGCTTGGCTCCGGTTGGCTTCTAATCAGCAGCCAGCACTCTACTGCTACTCTACTTGTACCCTCTCCCAGACCACAGCAAAGCAAATCACTTTTTTTTTTGTTATCCTCAACAGTGGCCTGCTTCCCCTTGTTTGTTGTTTGATGTCCTGCTGACTCTAGCCAAAAGAAAACCCTGACCAGTGATTCTGGTCAGTCAGCACAATTGATATAGACAAACAGAAAAACTTGGATTAGTTGTGAGAGATTTGATCTTTTATTTAGCACATGAGAAGTTCTTCTCTTGCACTATGCTCAGGGTACAGACACTTACTGCCACAGATTAAAAAAATAACATAAAGCAATTTACTCTAAGGCAGATCTTTTCTTTTCATTTTTCTTTCGTCACAGTGATTTTGGTACAAACGTTATCATTTCACTTTGTAAAACCATCTCATTATTTCAGTATCCTATTTGAGTCTCATTTACATAGTGAGTTCAAAGGAAAGCTCCAACTGGCTGATTGGGAAGTGTGATTACATTTGTAATTATATTGATACCTACAGCAAGTTACTACGATTGTTAACACTGTGAATTAACACCACGAAACTTGGACAATTATCTCTGTGATTACATTATGCCGTTATGGGCCAAGTGTCAATACAGAAGATGGGCTTTCGGAGGTTTGCCGTTCTGCACCCAGACACACTTACTGCATTTTGATTAGATTCGTATACATTCTGCCCTCTATCTGCACTTCAGAACAATAGAACATGTTTTGGTGAGTGTGCATTGGAAAGAGAAATCTATTCAAGGCGGCTGGATGAGAACGTAAGAGAGCAAATACATTCTGTTTCATCCACCACGGTAACAATGCATATTAAAGAGGCAGGCTTTCAAGCTTCTAAGTGTTGACTTCAAAATGAGTGTCTGAAAGTACAGACAGCTCCCCCCCCCCCACCCCCCTCTCCACCTTCATCTTCGTTTCCCCCTGCCTCCCTTGGGTAGAATACACCTTGACAAACATATGGAGAAGGAGTCTGCTGGCTTTGGTGGTCCAAAAAAACAGCCCTGTTGGAAAAAACAGCGAGAATTATGCAGTTTGGTGAGAACTCGAGGTGATCTGACATGTTGTTCCCAGTTTACACCAAGCCTCCCATTCTAGCAACATATTGTCTTAAAGTAATTACTTGATGTGACAGTCTTCTGCTGAGATGAAGCCTAAAGCTACAGTATAATTAAAAATTCTAGTTTTAGAATTTTTGTTGATTTAGTGACAATAAATGACAAGAAAAACATTATGGAGAACAGATACTTACACATAGTTTTCTTGAAGACATGGTCAGTCAGCGGATTATGGGTTGAACTTTAACTGCCTGAAAGCCTCAGCGTTAGACTGTCTAGAGTCTAGACAGTCTTTTAGCCTGGAGGAAATACCTTTCCACTTAACTGTTATGAAGAACAAGCAAGTAGGCACTATGTTGTATTCAAAGGTACAATCTGCATTTAAGAATATAGAATAAAAGTCGGACAACACGTAGAGAAACCAAAGAAACTCGGCAATTACTAATGTAATACTGGAATTATCTTCTTTTCTGTGCTCAGTCTAATTAAAATGAAAA
This sequence comes from Cottoperca gobio, assembly GCF_900634415.1. Lineage (NCBI taxonomy): Eukaryota > Metazoa > Chordata > Actinopteri > Perciformes > Bovichtidae > Cottoperca > Cottoperca gobio. The sequence continues at coordinate 14,783,081 of NC_041374.1, forward strand.
GGAAAATCCACAGTTGGGCTGCAATGAAGCACTACAGCTCAATTGTCCCCTTTTTGAAATAAAATATCCCTGGGCTGGTTGTATTAAAAGCTACAGTGTCCCCTCCTTTCAAACATACTATCTGGTAAGAGGAGAAGACAGGAGAAGGGCTGGTAATTGGGGCTGTTCAGTAATAATGTGTTTAGTGTGGGCAGCACTTTCCTCAATGTTAACATCCTGGGCCATTAATTGGCTAATGGAGTATATATGGTACAGCGCGGAGGTGGTCTCTCAGGAGAAAATGGGGGAAGGAGAGAACTTAAAAGTGGAGCAGTAGTTGCAGGTTGCCCAAGAAGAACGACAGTTAACAGGTGTGGATGTGGGGTTTAGAGCTATTTATCACATTACAGAGCAGAAAAATGGCTTCCAAATTCCAACCCTGTTTTTCCTACAAAATACATGTTTTTCTGCACCTCTGCATACAATCATGTACCCGCTTCGAATGTTGTCAGCAGATTGAATGGGGGTTATCAGTGGTCTGCTACACCTACTAGTAGCCGTTATCATCTATTCACATGAGATGAACACAACGTCAACCTCCAGTGGACGTAGGTATTATGTTTTAGGATGCTAATTAGCCCAAAACACGAAGTACATAGGAGTCTGATGGGAATGTCATTAGCTTAGCAGGTATTTGTTTACACACAAGTATTGGACACATTTACAGTTTGACCTCATGAATAGCACTGTATTTAAAAAACAATGATCACAGTTATTACAATTCATCCTGAGGGGAACATGAATATGTGTTTGAAATTTCACTGCAATCCACCCAAAAATTGCCAACCCTCATAGTGGCCCTAGATGAAAAGTCAATGTATCAACAAAGTTATTTGGATTCACTCTGCATGCCGTGATTGGCAGAGTATTTTGTGGGGATCCATCTGTTAGATATTTCACAGGATAAGTGAAACCATGGGAATGTAGCATTTAAATCTCAGCTCGCCTCAATGAGACCCACTGCCAACAGGCCAAGGTTGGAAACTTAACACTGTATGATAGTCCAGCTTTTTCTTTCTGACAGCCAGGACAAGTTGGAATAGGCCTCTCTCTGCAGACTGACAGGTTTGGATTGTGGATATGTTTTTTCCACAAACACACAGGCGGATAGGTCTTTTGTACGGACAAAAGAGCCAAGAGTTTTCCCCTGCAAAATGTGAAGTATGTGATGAATTGAAACAAAAGCTCACTTTGAAAGTTGATGAGTATATAAAAGTAGTACTGCATCACAAGATGGGCCGGATGGTAATGACGCTAACGGCAACAGCATGACTCACATCTTATCTCATTTGGTCTTTTGCTTGTTAATATCCTTTTATTGAAACGCACCTATTAGCTCTATCCATGTCAGACTCCCGAGGCCTGGAAAAGAAGTCTCTCTCTTTTAGCTTCATGTCGCCAGTCTAGCCAAGGCCATTATCTCTTCCAAAATGTCAATATTGCCGATTTTATGAATCTGATTAGCCTATAAAACGCCAGAGGGTTTTGAGATCCCAGCGGACTTCCGTGAACCTGTGGTAACATCATTGTCTGGCCCTTCCTGGCAGAGATCTGACATCACTTTAGCCAGATGGCAGGTGAAAGGGCTTCTGGGAATTAGTGTTTTTCTCCCTGTGAGCCTTGTTTTCCATTTCCTGACAGCGCAAACTAAAGTGAGAGCTCAGCAAGTGCACACGACTGTGCTGTGAGTTGATCATTTCCATAATGTACCTGGTCCACGAAAATTCAGAATGACACCAAACCAGCTTAGAGGTTTTTATAGATGACTGCATATCGTGCAACATTGCATCAGGCCTCCATCAAAATCCCATTCCGCAGATAATGCTGGGAAAATGGGATTTTGGACAGCTAAAAATAAACAAGGCAGTCTATGGGTAGGATGTGGGAATTGGGTTAATTCGGCATTGAAAAATGGTGATTGTTTGAAATGTGATTACTGTTATTAAAATACACAGACATGGGAAAGAGAGTTAGGCTAGGGGGGATTCTAGCTCTGTTCCAAACCTGCCAATCATCTGTGAGGAGCAGCAGTGGGGGGGGGTCAGAGGTCAGTTATGACCTGAGGTAATAGGGAAGTCTAGCACCAGTGGGAGGTAGCGTGCTTGTATGCATGTGTGTGTTAGCCTACAGCAGGGATACAACATCTGGAACCACTGAGCAGTCTGGTCGCTGCTGCCAGGGTCACCGCAGTGGGAGTTCAACTCCCCCCTCAGCCCTTCTCCTTGTTACTCCCCACTGTCCACCTCCCCGCTCCTACAATGCCAGCACCCATCGCTCCCATGCAGCACCATGACTGAGTCTTGTTAGCTGTGGACAGATGGGCATTCACATGGAACCATTCTCTGAGACAGGAAAGGCCCTGTGAAAGGCTCTGTTGTGTGGAAGTGGTCCCAGGGAGAGGAACGGCATGCAGGGAGAGGAAGGGGCTGGAAGGAGGAAGAGGAGGTCCGACTGTTTCCCTCCCACCTCCTCTTGTTAGAGGACTTAAGGGATAAAATCAGTGCACTCACCTCACCCTTTTAATGGCTCATGGAAAGCCATATATTTAAATATTACTGCTTGGTTTCTCACTACTGAGGAAGACATTCCCTGTTACTTAGGAGAAGAAAATACATTTTAGAATTGTGAAGAGGAGAGGCCTCTTCCTCACGTCTGGACTAATCAATATCTGACATTAAACTTTAAAGGTGGAATGCTGCTGCTGTAAGCCTCTCTGAATCCCTGGCGGAATATTACAGTTTTACTGTTTTTTGTTTTTTACCCCCATCTCTTTATCCTGTGTTGCCTCCTTACTGTACATTTCTTATGCACTCAATACCATCAAGTGTCTCTTTTTTTTTTCTTTTACTTCTACCTACATTTAGTCCTCGTAAAGAAACCTATTTAATTTGTAAGTTAGCATCTTTGTCTGAATTCCCAAGCAAGTATTATGAGATGATGTAAAAACAACACGAAAACTGAATGTGATTACATCAGCAGAACCGGAACAAATATTGTATATTTCCTGAGCATAAATTAAGAAAATAAAACAAAGTTAGAAAGAATCATTTAATAAGAACAGATTATTATTGGACAATTTGACATACTTATTTTTGCACTAGCTTGAGTTATAAAATTAATTGGAAACATTTTTACAGACATAGCAAACCATTCAAAAACCAGTTTTGACTGCTTAAGAATAAAGTATTTCTTAGGCTGATCATCTGAAACATAGTTATTTTTGACTCCTTTAAATGTATTACCGTCACAATTTGAGTGTGTAAAATCTTTCGTCTCTGTGTGGAAATTACATGGAATTTTGGTATTTCTTAGCATAATGTTTAATTTGTCAGATGATTCATAAATTAAAAAAACACTTATATCAAACATTTTCTCTTCAATGTGCTTATCACAGAATACAGGCCAAGATGCGGGAGCTTCGGGAAAGGCAGGCAAAGGAGAGGGAATATGCTGAGATCCAAGACGTTGTCGGCGGTACCTTCAGCTCGGATGAGGAGCACACCTACGCTGGCATCGGATCGTTCGACTCGTCGGTGGATAGCATGGAGCCTTACAGCCACCACTACCATCTCCCCCATCTCCCCCAGAGTCCCCAGAGTCCTGACCTTCCCTTGAGACTACAGGACAATGGTCAACCCCTGGAGGCTCTGTATGCCCAGGTCAACAAGCCGCGCAATGGACGCCCTGCAGCTCCAGACAGGTAGGGGATGCCCCAAAAGAAAATGCTGTACGTACGTAGTTTCTGCAAGGCTGTTAACTCAACATACACATCCACAGAACCAACAGTGTGCTTTGCAAATCACTATCTTTCTCGTTCACTCAAACAACACTAACTAGCTTTGTGCTCATGCTTTGGAACAAGTTAATTTACACCTCATCTCTAATGTATAAGCAGTGGTGCTATTGTATTTGCTCACTTTTACTTGTCATGAGTGACACGTGCTGCACAGAAAAACAATGAATTTCACACAAGGTTTTATCGCTGCCTCGCCCCACAGGGCATTGTCTCGTGCAAGCGGGCAGAATCCACAGGCAAGGTAAAACAACAGCAGAAGCCTATCAGTCATTCTCCATGTGCTAGAATTTAATATCAGGCAGTTCTTTTTTTATTTTTTCATTATCCTTGGATCACAGGTAATCCTCCCCAGCCTCTCACACCTCTTGCAGAGAGTCACATTGCATGGGACTTAAGCTTGTTTGTCGCTGGGGGGTTGTATCGTTCATAACCTCCATGTCAACACAAATATTTGATATGATGACAACGGAATGCAGAGCTTTAGTTTCATATTACTGTGGTTGATAGCCTATTCCACAAAAAGGCCCGTGTAAAGTTACGACATGTGTTTTTATTGATGTATTTCTTCTCTTTTCTCCAGTAAATGGGCTACATCTTTACAACTTATTGTTCTCTTCACAAAGCCTACCTTACAATGTTCAACAGTCCACTGCACCTACAAGAAATATCAATTATAGAGAATTGTAAAATGATTGAATCTCTTATCAACTATAATTATTCACTTCAACTTCTCATTTTATTTCACTTAAATCGTCATTTATCTATAGCATAAGCAAAATCCAAGCTTTTAAAGATGAAAACATATTTTGCTGAGTTGCTGTTGTTATGAGGGCCACAGGTTTCCTGTAGGTCATATCCAGTGGTGACAAGTCAAGAGATTTTAATCCCCATGGTCCCGGAGAACCTTTCAGGGTGTTATTAATGGATCGGATAATACCCACCTCCTGTGATTGACAGCTGACACACTTGGGGGGGCTTGTGACCTTTCACTGCTGGGGTGGGGTGCATATGTTACCAAACTGTGTGACAAAGACAGTGCTCCTCTGTGTGAGTGTGTGTATGTTTTTTAAGAGGATTTAGAGTCTCCATCCTGTAACCTCCCCCCCCCCCATGACAATCAGAGTAGATATGACAAGGTTATCTGGCCCCTCTGATAGCCGGCTAAATCCATGTGCCAATACATCCGGGGCTTAGTGAAGGCCACTGATCCATATGTCTAAAGTGAAGGTTACCTCCACATGTTTCCTGTGGATAGCCTTGTCGTGTCATAACAGCGATCGACTGTAAACTCTCCCACTTCCCAAGCAGAACTCAATGAGAAGCCTGGAATCTAGTTGCGAAAAAAAGAAGGCAAGACAATGAGCTTGACGTGTGTTTGAGCTGAGTGTATTCAGATCACAAGACTCTGAGATGTTGCTCAGTGATAGACATGACGCTATTGATCCTCAATAAACTCTGTGCGGGGATACAGTATAAAAGCCTTAACACAAGACAACCCTGTGAGTGATTAGTCAATTAGTGATTGATAAATAAACAAAAGTTACGCAAAGAACCTCCGGGGTCTGATTGCAAACAGATGCTATATTACTTAGATATAGTTTTCAAATAGTTGTATAGTTTCATTCAGATTTAGTTAAATCTCCTCTGACCGTCTGGAAGCTGTTCCATATTCCTGTTGTTTTTTCATCTTGCTAATTGTTTTATCTTTTTAGTTGGAAAAACGAATACACGTCTCTGAAATTCATCGGTTTCAAAAAACACAAAACACAACAAGAAGCTCTTATCTTCTCTGCTCTCTGTTTCTTGGAAATAGTGAATTTTCACCTTCACAGGTTTCTTTCTGCATAAAAAGCTTACAGTTGCTTGTTAATTATAAACACAAGCTTATATTTAGTGTGGAGCCTGAGCTTTAAGTGTTGATAGCGCAGTACGGAGTTTTATTTGCAGCGACAGGATTAGCTTTTGCAAGTGTTGCGATTTGATTTGAAATATGCGCCAAATGTTCAACACTGCATTTTTGCTTTGCACTTCTCACTCTGCTTTGCATATCTTGTGTATGCCAGCCCGGCTGTACTGCCTGTAATATTTGTCTTGCTGCCTTTTTTGAGATATAATAATAATAATATGCACTAGTTCTTATTTAGCTCAGAGGCTTTCTATTTACGATTTGCAAAAAGGAGCTTGAAATGCATTCAGATTCAAGATTCCTGTGACTTGCCTACCATACCAAACATAAACAATCATTTGCATTTCTAAATTAAACTTAATGGAACTTTCATTGTCAAATATAATGTGCCAACACAAGAGAATTTGCATTCATTTCAGAGTGTACCATTTAGCTTATTAAGACAGCAAAATTGGATGGAGAACTTTTGTTTTGCCATTTAGAGCTCCAGTATGACTTACAATGTCTTTACTTTCTAATCCTGCTACTGCTACTTAACCTAATACTGCAGTACTTCCTGTTTTAAGATCAGGAAAAGGGAAGTGGATGGTGTTATTTGTAGGGAAAGCTGCTCATTCCTGGCTGTCAGTCAGTCTTCAGTATGAAAGACAAGAATGAGTTGTGTTCAACCCTGACCTGGATACTGTTACCACCATCTGAGGTCGGCCCAGGAGAAACACACTGTGATCAAAGGGGCAGATTAAGGATCCCGTCGAAAAGAGATATGTATTTCTAGTAGAGACATATCCCATGATCAGACATCGGACAGCAAGCCAGCAGCTCAGTAACACACCTGAGTAAACTGCACCACAACATGCAAACATAAATTAATTAATTTACAAATCACACTGCCTAGCGCCTATTTTTTAATTGCCAACCCTATACTGTCTATAATGGAAACAGGCAACAGTGTGAAGCAATAAACAATTTTAACCAAGCAAGAAACTTCCAAAAGGAGTTTAGGAATAGATTACAGTGAAGTTGTTGTTATATATTTTACAAAAACATGCTGTACATAATAACTAACTAAATAAAGTACTCTGTTGTAGCTGCCACATCTCCTACAGCATAGTAAATATTATATTGGGATATTAGCACGGTGGAAGCCATGTCCTGATAATCATATGCTACACAAACCTTACCTTGTAAAATTGGTTCCAGGGACCAAGTAAATCAAATGAAATTGAGTTGGAATTAGCGGACAGCCTTCCTTTTGAAACAGACCAACTGCTGAACAGAGGCCGTGAGTGTTGGAGGATGAATGCACTCAAACTAACTATATCAGTATCTTACATCTAAAAGCCACCTAGTCAAACATTTGCATAGTTGGAAAGACATCAAACAATGCGGGTGAACCCAGGGGTCTACGTTCTCATCAGTTTGTTTACTGTAGGAATCTGTGTGCTGTCATTACAACACAACAGTCAAATAGAAGAAGTTTTTTTAGATCTAGTCAACTAATTAGAGACACTTATGGGCCCTTTGGTTGATGTGGGTCGGTGCTCCTTTTAAAAGGAGGTGGGGTCCACATGCCTACAATTGCCAGTTACTGTACATTATAGTTTTGGATCTTCGACTCTTTTTATGCTTCATGTGTTTCTACACATGTGCTTTCAGTTTATGCCATAATAAAGGCATTCACCTTTTGACTCGCCAAAGCTTTCAAAGCTGCACTCTTGTTTATCCACTACAGTTAATAAGAAGAGGCCGCAGCTGGATAAATAGCCCGCGTATACGGCTCTCTGATAGACCTTTGGTAATGGAGCCCTAATGGGAAGGTCACTGTGACTGTAAAGCTGGAATGAGTCAGACCTGAGCCTATAAACCCTTGGAGATACAAGGACCCCTGGTTGCTGTGGGCAGTGCAGAGATCCTGCCCATTCTGCCATATCGTGTTTTACTGTTCCTCTACGGGATCGGGAGCAAAGCAAGAGCTCATTTGACAATTTATTACCAACCTCCACGTTATTAGAGCTGGCAGCACCAGTGGTGTTTTGACAATAATGTAATTGAAGGGCACCAATAGAAAGCCAGGATTTATTCATGTTCAGTTTTCTTAAAAGCTTATATAAAGCGTGTATAAATATCATTTTTCACCCTAAAACCTGAAGCGACCTGAGTTAGACGTAAACCGCTGAATAGTGTTTTCTTTTTCCATTGTTTTGTTTCACCTTATAAAAAAAAAAGTTAGACCCAGCAAAATAGAATGACCTCATTTCTTTACAGGCAGCCGCCAAGTCAACCTCTCCATCTGCCAAGGGACCGCGGGGTTTGGGTGAGTGGCGTTGGATTCTGCGTTTCAGAACGACAACCTGACAGGTGTCAGGCTCGATGGGATTTGTGGGAAGCGAGCGTTAAACAAAGCATCACCTTTGAAACCGCAATTTGATTGACTGGTGCTCCCATTACCCAGACAATTTTCTAAAGCTCCTTAGAGCATGGGCGAGGAAGAGTCAGAGAGACATAGAGAGGAAGAGGTAGGGGGGGGGGGAGATATGGAGCTCATGGAGCTCAGGAGTGCAAAGCCCTTGAAGTCCTCTGCAACTCAGCCGCTCCAGAGAGGCTGGCAGGCATGCAACAGAGAGAGAAAAATAATCCAAAGAGTCCTCACCTAAAGAAACACTCACTGTGGTGTTTTTCCTCTTGCTCTCTCCACACTAAAATCCAGTCAGAACCTCCACTTTGCATGGTCTCGAAATTGGATTATGAGGTAGCTAATGCATTTTCCGCAGCCGATAAAAGGTCAGGTATTTCATCTCTGGAGAAAGTTTGTGAGGATCGCTCTCACCACCTCGCCACTCTGAGGCTCGAAGACGTCGACTCGGGAGGTAGGGAACTTTAGTCTGCGGTGAGACGCGTACTTCACCTCAGATGAAGGGTCCTTTGCAGCTGTCCACTGCTGCTCAAAACCCAACCTCCTGCTGCTCAGAGCCACAGACTCATAGAGCTGTCATCCTCCGTGTTGTTTCGATCATCATCACTAAGAACAATTAATTTAGTCTTGTTTCTTATCGACCACCATCACATTGTTTTGGATGGGAAACATTACAGTGTCATTCCAACAGAGACACATAATCATTTGGTTTTATTCTGTGCTGTATTGTTTGAATGGAACATTGGATGACTCAATTAAAGTAATGCAGATGGAGAGTGAGGTCTTCCAAACCTCAATCAGATGTTCACTGAGCCAATCTGAAGTAATCGCTTTATTTTATTGTTTGCTGTCTCTTATTTGGCATCTGTAATTAACTCTGCAATCAACAATCAGTCTCTGTGATTTTTATAGTCTATATTTTCATTTAGATGCAATCAAAATGAGATTAACAACACTTTCTGACTGCAACATCTGTAGCCTTGATTAAATCCTACCTCTCAATAATTCATTGGTAAACAAATGAATCTTTTACGACCCCTACATCTGCGTTAAGACTTTAATAACAGCTCGTAAGTCTCTAATAGCGTTTTCTTATAGTTCGCGAGGGATTGGAATTTATATTTTGCTTTAATGCGACACAAACATTAGTGGTAACTAATTACATTTTACTTACTCATTAGTATCTCTGTTATTCTTTTATTCCAGATTGTTTCTTCTTTATGTATCCAGTTCCTTCACCTCCAGTAGGCTGCCAAGCTAAACACGCTTTCCAGTTGTCACATATTCCCAGGGCCATGGCAGCATGTTTCGGCGCCGCCTTTTGTTTGTCTCTGACATCCACCAGCGTTTTTCATTACTCCCTCTGAGTGTCCTTGTGTTGGGTGTGAAATTAGTGTCACAGTGAATGTGTGGAGTAGTGCCTTCTCCTGCTCTAATTGAGAATATAAAAGAGACACCGAGGTGATGGGAAGAGTTCATCTGGGATGTTAGCTCCGTCTGAGGGAGCTGCCGATGTAACGAATGAGCCCGGGTGAATCCTCGGGTCAGCTGTGGTTACCGGCGTCTGCAGGACATCCTCCGCACCTGTTAAACCTGTGTTCTGTCCCCATGTAAACCCTGTAGATGAGTTACAAAATGAGGGCACAAGTCCAATATACAGACAAATCCTCACACTGACTTTTGCCCTTTCCTCCCAGCTTGCTCCGTGCTGTGGTGATGCAAGTGCAAGAGGCCTAATGCACCAAATGCACATCAGCCTTATCGCAGGGGTTTGACACAGATAGCAACGTGTATCTCCCAGGCAAAGCAAATGAATTATTTTTCTGGTCTGCTTTCATTTCTTTTACCCTCCCGCTTCGGAGAGGGCCCTGTGGGACGGATGTGATGAGATGGAGCACACAGAAGGCAATTTATCCTCCGTTTGTACCATTACGTTCATTTAAGAAAGCAAACAGCCTGAAAGCAGAACAGGAAAGAGAGCGCGAGGGAGGGAGAGAGAGATAGATAGACCCGCCTCGCCTTCAACTCTACCAACTCTATCAAGTGGATCAAGCTGATTAAGGTTGCACGTACAGTATGTATTTTATCAACATCGCTCAAATGGGAAGCCTGGAAGATATGCCTACAGTTCCTAATGAATTTTCACAAAAAGATGAAAGGAAAAGGGAGCGTGCCCCAGCAGACAAAATGGGGAGTGGGGAAGGGGGGAGGTTTGAATATGGCCGATGGGTGCCGAAGCTTCGTTTGTTGATCGGCACTTGAGGGCATCTCATACCAGGCAATCAGCAGCTGCAAATATACATTTAATCCCCCCTCAACTGTCCTGAAAGGCTGCCGATGCCTGACACCGTAACTGACTGTGCCACGCCGAGGAGAGATTAACAAAATAGACGAGCATTTTTTCCAAACAGCAAGTTTGTGTGAACGACATGATTTGTTTTGAAAATGTCACAATGACTAATTGGGAGAGAGCACATGGAGAACAAGCTGTTTGCAAATGTGGGACGTACTTTTCATTTTGATTGTATAACGCACACTGTGAAATGCGGTTTGTTTGTGAGAAACTCTGGTTTTCCACATGATAGATAACCCAATTTTGTCAACTAATCACGGATTCTCTCCACTAACGTAGCGTCACTCTCACACAGCCGTGCCAGAAATAGATCAGGTGAGGAATGCGGAGCGTGGGTTTGCACTATGAACCGTGGCGGCGAGCAGATGACTCCTGTTCATGCCTCCTCATTCTGCTCACGTTGCTTTCATCTGCAGTTACGCTGAATGTAAACACACACGTACGCAGAAAAGTGACCTCAGAGTGTCAGACAGTGGCGCTTACTGTTGCATTCTTTTTCCTTTCTGTACGCTGATGTTGGCTAGCCAGATTTCTGTGGCTGTTCTGTTGGCTAGCTTTCTGTGCACTGATGTTGGCTTGGCCAGGGAAGTGATTGTTCACTGTGAAATGAAAGCTGGTAGAGGCATCAGGGAGTGTTTAGGAATTCCCCTCTCACTGTAAATATAACTTGTGGAAGGAGAACAAATACTTGGAGAAATATGAAGTGAAATGCAACTATAGAGCATGGCTCAACAGACTATTAAGGTAGGAAAATACAGAACGGTGAACACAAGAAGAAAGGTGGAAAGGATTAGATCCAACATTTTGTCATCGTATCGAGTCAAAATGTTGAAAGGGTTGAAGATCCCTACCACTATAAATGGAACGAGGTCACTAAATAGTATAAACAGAAGATATTTAGTCCTAAGAGTTTAGTACTGACCAGTGGCTCCTGTCTCCTGAACAATATTTTCTAAGTGGTCACTGGGGTACAACTGTATCAAGAAGTTAGTTCCTTCTAATCGAAAGCCAGCCAGTGTGTACAGGGCATATAATTAAATGTACCTTGCCCACATCTGAGCCAGCGAGCCTGTGCACTCAACACAGAACCGCATTAGTTCTCTCTATTTTAAGAGCAGTATCCATATTCCTTTGTCAGACTACACCATTGTCGTTCCAATCCCTGTGCCTTGAACAAGCTCCCAGCGGCAAATCGGATCTCAGTAAGAGCCTTTGTAATTACAGGGAGCTGAATGGGTGAATACGTCCTAAATCCGCAAGGCCATCCAGCGACACATTCCATCTGTCTTAAGCCTCCTTCCAATATTTGAGATCGACTCGTGAGGAGGTATTGAAAATGAGCACACAACCACCTTTTTTTTACCTTTGGGTTCTGTTTCAGACAACATTTGCCATTTCCATTTCTTGAAAATGTATTGTTTCCAGTTTTGTTCTAATTTAACATGTTGATAACATTGCTCTGTGGATAGTAAACCTCAGCTGTTGCAGTGATGCATTTGACAGCTACAATATATTATGAAGAATCAGTGTCACAAATAATAAAAGTTTATAAAAATGCTAACCGCTGGGAGAAAAAATATAATCGGCAGTAGGAATTTTCAAAGTGTGTGATATAACACACTTTTCATGTTCCTGTTAAACTTACACCTCTGGCTTCACTTTGTTGGACGGCCAGGGCTTTTTCTAACTTGCATGTCAGCAGAGTGTATAAGCTGTGGTCATGCAGTGAACATGGGGCTCATTTCCTGACACAGTTAGGGTAGAATTAAACAAGAATATACCAGGGGAAGCCAGAGGGCTTCTCTATTGTTTCTATCCCCAGTAGAGGCTGTGCTGGGGCCCAGACTTGGCTGTAGTTCCCCTCTAGCAAGATGGGACAAATACTTTGTTAGGTCACCTGATCCGGACCTGGTTGAGCTCACTGTGGGACATAATAAAACCCGGTTGGGGCCACCAGACATTTAATGCCATCAGCATGCCTGTAAAAATCCTCTTAGCCCCTTGCAACACAGTAATGGCAGCACATGGCCTTGTTGGTCTGCTGTAATGGCCCCATGATGTCATCACAGATCATCATCGGACCAAAGGTCTTAGAGCCTGGTCTGTTCTCAAAGAGAAGCGGTCATATTCAAGTGAAGCACACAGATATCTCTCAGTTTCCTCTGTAATTGGTGTGGTATGTTTGTGCCAGAAGAAATTACCGGGGACGTTAATAACCAAAGGCATTTTAACTTAGTCAGCCATATTGAATTGAATCCCTGATTGGACCAAACGCTGTGTAGGTCTCTAGTAATAAGCTCTGCTTTTCCTCTCTTTCGTCCTCTCCAGGAAGGAATTGCACAGTAAATATCCAGTTTTACATTCAATCTTGTGCTAAATGTGGTTTGAAATATAAGCCATTGAGGTACAATGTCTAACTATTAGATGTCAGATGTCAATACTTTCTAGCAATCTTAAGAAGCAATTCACTTTAAACAAAATGCTGCCATTTTTCTGTCTATTTCAAATTGGATTTAAGTATTAATTTAAGTCTTCTAAATTGGGCATTTTTCAGATCTGTGCGTGCCTGTGAGAGTGTTGTATCTGTGTCATTGTCGGCCATTACCACCTAAAACACCTGTGTGACTGCAGCCTCTCTCCACGCCAACATCCTTTAGCTTCACAGCCTCGAAGGCTGATGATCTGTAAGCGTCCCGGTGAGAGACGTCTTCCCAGAAACACTTGTCTTCTCTGCCATGATTAAATATAAAGAATAATCCCCGTCCTGCAGTTATATGGCCGTCATTAAAGGCTCACGTCTGCCGGGCCGACCTGCAGTCGGTTTCACCCGAGATAATGGCCATGTTTTAGTGGTAGTCAGGGACGTCAATTAAAATCCACATTGCTTTTATGACCTTTTGTAGGAAGTTGTGGTTTATCCATTGCATGGCAGTTAGGTCTCACAAGGTGATAAAGCCTGTGATTTCAAAGCAGTTTATGGTTTTGTGTTTATGTCTGGATTACTTTATTAGTATTTGTATTGTGTTTCGAGTGTATGTGAGTGGACAACCATAACCATGTCTGAGATCAGACGTGTGCTACCACACTTTCTCCGGCGTGTGTTAAAGTCCGTCATTTATTAATAATGTATCACAACAGACTGAGAGACGATTGTGCAGGACGACTTTAATAGAGTGGCTCGTGTTGTTGTAGTAGAGTTCTGACTGGAAACGAAGAGGTTCTCGGATGATTACGCTGACTGTGGCAGAAAAAGAAAAAATACCAGAGCGAGTACGGTTACATCTGTAGAGTTACTTCCTGGTGCATTGAGGTAATATCCTTTGAAATACGTGCTTCATGTTTAATTATGGTGTTTAGGTTGCACCCCTCCACATGGAGGTCAGAGCTCAGGGTCAGCTGTAAAACAACACCTCTACACAAGTGAAGACTCTCTTCAGCAGTATGAGTAACCTCTCATAGGGTTTGAACATGGCTCATTTAGTTATCGTTGTAGTAGGAACACAATGATTTGAAGGATAACATCAGTGGTTTTGTAAGTTTTTATTCCAAACAAATTGCTTATGCTTTAAATGACTGGAGTCTGACCGATTGTGACTTGCACAAGCTTGACATGTGTTTGCTTGCTCATTGATGGCAGTTAACAGTTCATCTTTTTTTTTGTCAAAGTTTTGTTATTGTTATAATTAACTTGCACGAGCTGTTTTATAAACTCTCTTTGTTGCTGGATTTAAAGATCCAGAACCAGAACGCAATGATCATTATCTCTCAAATATGTAACCCTAACCCTAACCCTAACCCTTAGTATTATTTGTAGTAGACTTAACACAATGCCCAGTTTGAGAATATACAACAATGGCCATTCCAGGTGTCACTGTTACCACCATTTCATGTGCTGTGTCACCAATTCTAATTCTTCCCTTATTAGAATCCACAACAAGAAAACATGTATAAACTCTCGATACGGCCGTTGTCTCACTATGTGTCTACATAATCACAGTAAATCTCACCAGACATCTGTTTCGCAGCAGAACTACAGTCATGGATATAGAGAGGTGCTACAGTGTCAAAGCGTACATCACCTCAGAAGGATTCTTCATAACCATAAATCATGAACTGTGACATGCAGAGGTTAGATATTTCATCATGGGCCTAAGTACCTTAATAATTCCTAAAGCAGCTTTTTGTGCACCTTTTTTATCATAGCTGGTTGCTGTTCATGTTAGTCAGCAAGACATTCAGCTTCTGTATTATGTGCGTATAGAAATTCCTCATAGTTTTTCAGCATGTGAAAAAGCACTCTCTCTAAAGAAATATCTGTTCTTCACCGAGCAGCATGACATTTGTGAAATGAACTAAAATTGCTATTATTTAATATTATCAGTAATTCCTCTGAATTCCTCTATAATTTTCATCCCTTACGAAACTCTTTGCATTTTCTGCAAGAAGCAGAACACCATAAATTCATAGCAACCGCTCCAACCCTGGAGCAAAAGTGATTTATAAAATTGATTTAAAACGCATTGGAATGCATTTGTCTCTTGAAAATAACATGTCTCACTAAATAGGACAAGACAAAGACGTTGTGAGTATGATCAGAATATAGAAAAGGTTATGGTGGCTTCAGTAGAAAGAGAGAAAATCTGAATTTCTTTGCATTAACTGTAACGTGGAGACCTGGAATGTTCTTTTAAATCCCGTCTTTCCCCCTCATTTCATCTGTCCTCCATCACGGGGGCGTGAGGAATCTATAGTTGTTCACGTCTTCCATTGTGCTTCATTAATGCTCCTTTCGCTCAATCCACATTCATTCTTATTCATTTTCTACTTTTTTTCTGTTGCGCGCTTTCATTGCCCCCATCCATTTCCCATCTCTCTTTCTTCCCATTTCCCACCAATGCCAGGGATACTGAACGAGCCCTGGCTATCAAAGCCATAATGAGCATGTTCACTAAAGCACTGATTCATCAGAACAGAGAGAGAGAGAGAGAGAGAGAGAGAGAGAGAGAGAGAGAGAGAGAGAGAGACAGAGAGAGAGAGAGAGACAGAGAGAGAGAGACAGAGACAGAGAGAGAGAGAGAGAGAGAGACAGAGAGACAGAGAGAGAGAGACAGAGAGACAGAGAGACAGAGAGAGAGACGCACGTTGGAGTGTACCCTTGAATGGCTTTCGACTGTAAACCCCTACAGCTCCTCCTCCTCTGGCTGTATTTTTCCTAATAGCCTCTTGGGCTATTTCTGGGTCCCTTTTTAAATGGGAGGTGGGTGGGGGGTGAATGCAGTGGAGGGGTTGAAAGGGAGTATATGTGTGTGTGGAGAGGGGGTTATTTGGCCCCGCCGAGGCAGGGAATAAGTACTCGGACTCGCAGAAGGATCAGGGTTGGTGGTAGCGTGTGTGTGTGCGTGCATGTGTCGGGGCTCTCTGTTACCACTGGAGACGAGGGAAGAGATGCAAACGCACGCAGACACACACACACACACACACACACACACACACACACACACACACACACACACACACACACAAACTCCGAATGTGGAACCTCCAAAGCTGATTAGTCAAACTTGTGATTTCCAATTTCAAACCCAGGACACAAATCCCGCACTTAATATTCATGCAGAAAGTAGTCAGGGCCCCTCGCCGTTTCGGTGCTGCCGTAGGGCTGTAGGTTGGGTGGCGGGTGAGTGGGAGGGTTTGCCTTTTAATCAGCTTAGTTAAAACGATGGAGAGGAGGAAAAGGAGGAGGATGACAGGGACAGAGAAAAGAGAAAGTAGTGTTTTTTGCTACTTGATTGGACAGGTGTCTCATTGGCAAAAGCACATACACACACAAGGTGAACATATTTTCTGGGGGTGCGGAGTGACAGGATGAGCACCCCATAATCACACACCCACCCATGTGTTGTGTGATTCAATCTGCTGGCCTGGAGGTGGCAGATACAAACAGACAGCAAAATGTTGTTTTTAATGAAATAGTTTACAACATGTCTCTCGTAGCGTTTGTTATGAGTGTTTGCGAATGCTTTCAGGCCAGTGAATGCTTTTGTCAGACAGCACACACATCATAAACGGGATTAGGGCCGCATATGACATCTTTTCTATTTTAGAGAGGGCGACTTTAGCGGTGCCACTGTTTGTGTGACTCCTCCGTCTGTATCTTTTAACCTTGTAATCGGGATGGCATGCTGTGTCATCGCCAGTTCCCCGCAAAGGCAAAACAAGCTGGAAAAGAAGGAGGGATCAGTGAAAGGGAACGAGAGAGGTGAAAGAAAGGGTAGAAACAAGAAGGGAAACGGACATCAAAAGTAAGCCGGGATGTAAAAGTGGAAGGTAAATAAGCTAAAAGTTTACCCACCTCATATTTGTGGAGTAGAGCGTTTACCACTTCTGCAGCCCGGGCTGCTTTTGTTTGTCTTTTCTCTCCCTTACAGGCTTTCATTGTCACCACAGCTTAGCTACAGTAGGGATGTCATATGTTATTACTCTCAGAATAAGTTAGGCTACTCAGAAATGCTATCATTTGGCATGCCACTGGCAATATACAAGTTCAAGGAAAGTTTGTATGAAATGAAATAGTTTGGGTTGTTTACCCCTTTCATCCTCACACGTCTTCAGTGTCTTAAACGTAAGATAAGAAAAGATGAACCTTTATTAAGCCCCGTGGGGAAGCAGCGACAGCAATGAGAGTGAAACACAGAACAGGACAGGTGACACTTTACACCACATAATGATAATAGGAACAAAAAATGACAACAATAATGATTAAATAGAACACTAAGTAGCTTAACTTGCACCATTCTAGACCATTTGATCGACTTGAGCTCCAGTCTGAACAGTATATCAAAGAGGTACAATTACAGTTGATAAGCAATGGTAAAATTAAATTAAAATACTTTTATTTTTATGGCCTTAAATTGTTGACGTATTCAACTATATAAAAAAATTGCTAAAAAGTCATTAAACTCCTTGAGTCACTATGAATATTTGAATGTAGTTCAGTAACATTTTGTTAAACTACGAGTTAAATGACATGTAGTTCACTGCTCCCCAACTCTTGAGATCTGCCATCACTGAAAGGAGTGACTGAGTATGTGTATGATGTTATGACGACCCTGTAAATTGGGTTCAAAAGGGTCAACGGCTGCGGAAAGCTACAACTGACTACATGTTATTGTATTTCGTACTTTAACATTTGCATCTATTAAAGAAAGAGCAAGGGGAAAATGATGTACAGCCACTACGGGGAAGACACAGCTGGAGGGATATAAACTCACAGAGTTGATGAATGAGCAAAAAACAACAAGCAGAAGGCGAGAAACAAACAAAAAATCAATAGAAGAAAGAGGCAGCAAACATAACCGAGGTAAACAAAAAGACAAAGATTAACCCAGAAGAAGAGAATACAGGGAGGTGAGCAGACCTCCACCTCCGAGAGAGAGCAAGAGTGATTGTGGCGGAGAGCGCTTCACCCTCCCACACCCTCGCTGTCCAAGGCCACCGCTGCAGACTCCCATCCCATCATTCATCCGGACATAGCGGAGCGGCGCAAGATGTTTCCAGTCTCCACCGCACTCCATAACTCAACCCCTCTTCTCCAGAGAGACGCTCCTTAAACACAACCTCCCTCCACCTCTCCCCGCCTCGCTCTCATCACTCCCATCGGTCTGTCTTTAAAACAACCATCGGAGATATGAGAAGAGCCAGCGACCATCAGTGTAACTCTCCACCTATCTACCAGCCTCATCCCTGCAGGACTGAGGGAGAAGAATGTGGCAGACATGTGGACCGTGTTGTTCCTCGGGGAGACTTTAGGAAAAATGGAAGCAATAGAGTCTACAGGGGCTATAATTCACCAGGCGGGCTCCATGATGCTGTGACATGGTTATTAGCCATATAAACTAGAGCTGTCACCGTGTCATTATTGCTCACGTGCGTGTGAGACCATCCTTTTTCTTTTTATTTACTTATTTCATTTTAACCAGCTTTGGGCCCCGCAGCTGATGATTCTCTGTTGGTATCGTGGCAGTGTGATTGATGCCACTGGCCAAAAATACTTTTGCTTTCCTTTTGTTGTGGCTCTGCTTTGTGTTTCCACACTATCTGACTGAGAATGAAAACACACATTTTGGCACATTTACAGGACACAGATGTTAATTAGGTGGCCGCGTGCCTGCAGTGCGTTGACTGCAGCGGAGGAGCCTTCACGCGTAGACTCTCCTGCAGGTTCACCGAGTCCTCTGCACAACCGCTCACATCGCATCACATCACTTATTGATAAATGCGTTTGCTAATTATCAATTATTTCATACATCTGTGTTTATAAGATTAGACTGCCAGTCAACCTGATGGAGGAGCTGAGCTTAATGAATTGACTTTGTGCAAGACAACGTAAAAAAAACAAAACACAATGTTGTTTTTCATTGTTTCCTTCACTTTTATCTCATTAACATTTAGCAGATAACTTATACTTCATATCAGATGCTGTCAAGTGACGTGATACTCCACACTTCTTAATATCAAACAACACTAACAGGATAACAGAATAAGTTATGTAATGTTAGGACACATGTTAACCCTAACCCTTTTTAAAAGAGCACCAATGCGACATAATACTACTCAGTAATGTCTTCTGTGGCTTTAAAGGAAAACAGAAGACAACTTCACCAGAGTTATTGAGCTTGAAGCATCACATTTTTAACAGAAAGACTGCTTTATACATTTAGAGTGAAGAATTTGATAGAATTGGCCGTGAAGTTTTAACAAAAGACACTATTGAGATGTTTGGTGGTTGACCCATGAGTGGGACTGAAAGTGAGGATATCTCGATCTGTACAATTATGTCTCTTGTGACTTACGCAGTTTAATAAAAGAACACTTAAAGTACATTTTTACCTTTTAAAGAAATTAAATACCCAACATCAAAAAGTGTTCTGTCCACACGTTGGACCATATTGGTGATTGATGTTTGTTTTATAATTATTCCCCAACATTTGGTCTCAGGTGCACGGTATTATTGAGTTAACCATCTCAAACATGAATTGTAATTGCCAGGATTTTTGTTACCAGCCCTTCAGAATCAAAGACCAAGAGCTTCTTTTCAGGCTTTTCAGACCTTTGTCCTGCTAATAATGAGGAATTTCCACCTACAGCATCCACAAATGCCAACATTTCCTCCCAGCGCCCTTTTGAAAGTCGGTGCATTAGTTGAGCTTCTAGAATGAGGAGGTACAAAATATTCTGGTTTGTCACCTGCTGTGCGTAGACATGTCCAGCCAGTTAACATCACATATACACATATCATTTAGTAAATTGGTTGAATTTGAGTTAACAGAATTGCAGTGCTTCCACTTTGTTTGTGTGCCAGTGTGACATAACATCTGCCTACAGCTGCTAGCTTTAAATAACTCCGCTATGTTTAACTCTAAAATATTGTTCATCCTTTCAGGGTACTGCGTCGTGACAGTATCTAAATACACCACATCAGGTACAAGTCTCCCCTCCAGGTCTGGGAGTCTATTTTATGAGCCGAGTAGCAGCGAGGTCATGGTCTCTGTGACTGGCGAGATAAATAGACTGTTTGTCAGTGTTTACACCTGGGTCAGAGTGATGTATGTCCCCCTCGGTGAGGAGAGACATAAAGATCTCATTCTCCTACTCATCTTTGTCCAGCAGTCAAACATCACAGCCCATCATTCCACAGATAGGAGCGGGAGTTATGGGCCGCGGGTTTGATGTATGCGGAACAGAAAGAGGATACGGGACAAGAGAGAGAAGATTTATAAACACACATGTGATGGAAAAGTCTCCGCTTCATGTTTGAAATAATCAAAGTATTTAGAAAATGTATGAATATTAATGAAATGATGACATTGAAATATGCATAAGTAAAATAAAGTCATCTACATATACACACATAGATATACTACATATTTAATGTACTTACTTATACTTATGTTCTCTCATCTGTGGTGTGAGGAGCTTCAGTCAACCTTGCAGAATAAGACAAATGTAGTTCCTTGACCAAATAAATAATTCTCGCAAAATTACAAATATTAAACGTTTTTTTCTTGAAATATGACCCCCCTCCCTGGACTCTATATATATGTATATATATTTATTTTTATTATTATTTTTTTCATTTCTTTTTCCTAAAATGTCTCTAATATTCTCTCTTGTAATGATTGTAATTCAATAATAATACTATGCTATAAATATGATTGATGTCTATAAGAAACAGCTCCTACAAGTCTGTTACTTTATTTGAACTTATCTGAAGCAAAATAAGGTGGGAAAAAGTTTCTTACCCTGTAGAATTAAGTGTGATGGAGGCAAAAAAAACCAGCATCTTGTTTAGTGTTTTATGCCACCTTTATCTCTGTATCTGTCAACAACAACAAAAATGTTGGCCACCAAAATATTTCAGCATTTTCTGAAGACAGCTAACAAGTAGAGTCTAAGTAGAGATACATCACGTATTGAGACACAGCAACACACTGGCATGCACAAATGCATCAGTGGCCACACCAATATTGAATTACCCTGTCTGGCAAACACTTTCACTCCAGACCATTTTGACGTTTGAACCTTCATTCTAATTTAGTCCTGCACTAAATTACCCACAATTACCTTTCCAGGGCTGGTTTAGTGCGTTTTTCCTGTTGCCGTCACCTCATCCTCTTTCTCTCTCACTCCATCTCACTATCTCACTATCTCTCTCCTTCTCTGTCAGCCCGACTCCTTCCTTCACATTCCCACACACACGCACAGACACACACTTACATGCAGGGCAGCTTTGGCGCCCTGAGGAGTCGCTGTCAATCACCCGTCAAGCTCCCAGGTCAATTTGCCAGGATGCCAAATGTGTCATATCAGTGTGCTCCCCGGTGTCAAGAGCCCTCATTATAGGCCAAAGGCTAAACCAAGGATGTGAATGTGGCTTTCCTCTTCATTATTTCCAGTCCCCCGTGACCCCCTAACCTCTTTGTGCTCTTTCTGCACCTCTATGCCGCCATCCCCATACCTGGACACAACAACAGTACAGCCTTTAACAAACCATACGGGCATAACCCTGTATCCCTGCAGGCCACGGCCCTACTGCTGCCTGCAAATACACTCATGCTTCTAACTCTCTTTGCTACTTTTCTTCCCTCTCCTTTTCTCTTTGCCTTCTAAGCGCCCCGAGGAGCTAGTGAAAAGAAAAAAGCTTGACAAGGGGCCTTAGAGTAGTGTTTTCCCACAATGCACTCTGCATGGTGCCGACTGCTTCCTGTTTTTAAGTGTCAGAGTGATAGGCAACTACCTTGGTTCTTTGTCAGGTGCTGAAAGCTCAGCCAGCTGGCAAAATGGTGATTTTATTTTTGCTCAAGGGATGCCAATTGGTAAAATGTGTGTGATAGCAGCCTTACCTGTCGCCATGAAAAGTGCTGCAACACGTTTTATGTATTTGGCAAAGTCATCAGATATGTAGTCGTCAGATAAAGCAAATCAATCTGATCAGCAGAAGCAGCCCCGCAGCATGTGGAGTGTCTCGTCGTTGGCCAGGTACCGTCACGCCAGAATCTCATCGCCGGCAGAATTATTTCACCCCTGAATATTAATTCACAAATCAATTAACTGTCATCGCAGCATCTGCCTGATGAATCGCTTGTAATTAGCCCGTAGGTGTAACAGAGCCGTCGTCCGTTATCTGCCTCCCTGCCCGCCTGCGTGCTGGCCGGGCTGGCTGATGTGAGCTTAGATGGCTTTCATGCACATTAGCCTAACACAATTAAACTAATTATTGATTTTTGTTTCGCTTCTGTGCAATTCACGGCCCAGATAGCACTCTGCAAAATAAGGTCCTGATTTCTGGGTAGATTAAAGGGAGTGACTGGAAACGTGTGGTGAAGGACAGCGGTAACTTTAGAGCGCTCTTTATTTTCTGTTGTGAGCCCAACAAGGCTGTCAGGGCAGCGGAGTTTCATATTATATGGGGCACGCATACAGAGGAGTAAACAAGGTTATCTGGAGACCTTGTTGGCTTCACCTCACTAGCACAAATGCTTCAGTGTTTGTTTACCAGTCCATCTTATCTGGAAGCAAATGAATCACAAACGAACTCCGTGCGTGTATGAGATGGTCACAAAGGTTACGCAACCTGTAGTCGACACAAAACAGCACACATGTTTACCCTGAATATAGCAAAACATTTATGAATCCCACTTGCATAGGATCAAACATGCACAGTCACAGCCGAGCACCTTGGTGTAAAAAGTGGTGTAATGTGAAGTAGCAGTCGTATCGTTACGTGTTACTTCTCGATAAAAACAGAAAAGCAGCGTTGTACTGTTGGCACTGTACAAAAGTATCTAACTATATATTGTGAAAATTCTGTCACAATTTAAAAACATTTTTTTAGATGCGGTGAATTTTAGATGGAACATTATAATATTGAAAACTAATTTTGTCCTTGGAATTAATTGTTAAGGTTATTTGTGCAAAAGCTTATCAAAAAGTTAAAAAAAACTGTAAGAATCAAGAGAACCAAGTTATAAATGTATAAATAGATCCAAAAATAAACCCACACAAAATGTTACTAATTGTATAAATAATAGTTTATTGTGCTAATAACTAATGTTCCACAAAATGTCAGATAAAACCTTATAATAATAATGTTTTTTTGTCTTGAATGTCACACTCATTTTGGCTACTCCATCAATAAGACCGTGTAACAGTGTTATCTTATCATGTCTAAGTGTGCCACTGTTGGCACAATTGCATGCAAAGGGTGAATGTGCATGTGCACCACGTGGCCCCGTGTGAGTGAGAATGTCAAGTAGCTTAACCCCGGGCCTATTCATCTTTGCCTCCTCCTCCGTTCATCTCGACACATGCCAGTGTCGAGCTAAACAGTGCTGCATGTAAAGCCTGCCCCTCACGGATAAGCCTCATTCAGTCCGACATATGGTGCTTGACCACAACGGGAGGAGAACAAAACAGGAAGTGTGGCGGGAGAGAGTCAAAGAGTAGAGATCATTCTTAAAGCGGCGAGAAGGCACACTAATCCTTCCTCCCCTGCCAGGTGCTGAGAGAGGAGATAACCTGGGAGACAATAGCAACAACCAGTCTTCTCCATATGGATCTGTGTGTGTGTGTGTGTGTGTGTGTGTGTGTGTGTGTGTGTGTGTGTGTGTGTGTGTGAAGGCTGCTAAGCAGTGGGGAGGCGGTCGGCTGAGTGACTGGCTGTCTGGATGTAAGGGGGAGAGGGACTGGCAGCGAGAGGGATAACAAGAGTGAGTGAGAGGCCTTTGTCTTTGTTTTGCAGGCCTAAATAGGGATTAGTGGCTCGCTGATGTTTTCTGTCACTAGCCACACTATGACGGCTGCTTAGAGGGGCCACGGCTCAATGAAAGTGACCACATTGAGAGTGACCTGCCCTGACTTAAAGCCTCGCTGACAGATCTGTGTCTGAGAGCTTCTGGAATGACCACTACCGGCTGCTGACAACAGCTTCAATTTCATTGTAATTTACTTTCGCTAAGAAATCGGCACATAAAAGCATCGATAACTAAAACTTTGTGGACTTGAGAAAGGAATAAAATGTTTTCTCGGGTAGACAGTCTGGCGCTCTCCAGTCAGTAACGCACCACCACAGAAGCTGACAAAGCATCTCTTAGCGTTACCATCCTTCAAATGTCAGCCTCCCGGGAGCTTGAAAGTTAGACGCTGTTTCCACAAATATGTAAATAAATAAAACATGGAGAGTTATGCACAATAGCTGCAGTGTCATTGGAGTTTATATTTCCTTGAGGGAAGAGAAATCAAATTTCCACTTCTTTATGGCAAGGTGGAACACCCCACTCAGCCAAGGTAAATGGAAGCATCACTAGCTTTAAATGAGGAGTTACTTTACCAAAGTTGCTGCTAAAATGTAATTAATTATTACATTGTGGAAGTAAATCCAATTAAACTTAATAACACTTGAAAAAAAGATGTAACAATGTAGTTCTTGTCAGTGACATGCATTATAAGAGTTTTCTCAAATTATATTTACCTGTATTACAAAGTGTTTAAGGATCAAAAGTTCAGATTTACAAAATGAGGCTTTCAGGGTCGCATTTAAACTGAAAATGATCATCAGACAAAAGTGAAGGAATTACCTGCAGCTCACCCCAGACCCCTTAGTAAGTCCCCAGCAAAAAAAACAAGCTGGTGTGATTGGGCCTTTTGTTGGGGCCCGTCACATTTGATTCATTATAAAAGCCAGATAAAAGTAAAGTGCGGCAAGTTTCCCCAGTTACCTCACCGCCCACACACACAGGCATTCATATGTCTGGCAGCCCCTATTGTGAATTCCCTGTTTCATGCCTCCGTTGTTTAAAAAAACTTAACCTCTGTCTGCAGAACTCAGCACTCTACTTTTAGAAAAGTGAAATTCTACCAGGCAGAGACCAAAGAGAATGAGCCCTCTTTGTTTCTTTTTGCTTTTCATATTCGTACCTGATTTGCCATCAGCAGTGTGTCAGTACAGGCAAATCACTTTTAGCTTTGACCTAGATTTTTACGTAATGCTCTTTTCTTTTTTTCTCACTCATTTGTATTCATTCCCTTACATACCAGCACATTATGAGTTAGTTGTGTGTAACTTTTGCAATTGAAAAGTTTTCACTCTTGATTTGCTTTTTTATTGATTCTATATTTCTTCAACTTTGCGCCTTTGCATGTGTGTGTGTGTGTGTGTGTGTGTGTGTGTGTGTGTGTGTGTGTGTGTGTGTGTGTGTGTGTGTTCACATGTGTGCTTGAAAAGGGAATATGCAGGTGAAAATCCATATCAAAGGGGAGATAAATAGGGAGAGCAGAAATTATAAAGTAAATCTAGATGGCCAGATTGTGCATTTTTCCCTACTCTATGAAGAGTGTTTTTTCTTTTTATCAAACACTTTCACCCTTTTGAGAAGGAGGGAGGGGATGATATGGCGATAAAATGTCATGCCTAGCAAGATAGGACATGAAACAAAGTTGGCCACCGCTCCACAGCCTTTCACCTTTTCACCCTCACACTGGGGCAATATTTTATTTTTTATTTTTTAGCATGGAACACGAGCGAGAAGAGATACGCTACATTATCTGCTGGGAAATTTTACAACGGCAGAACTTGAATCAAGTTCCGGCGATAAGATCGTGGGATGCTCCCTGATAGTGTCATACAACCCCTACTCTTTTCCATATGTTTACCAATGTTGTTCTGGCATTGTCTGCTAAAAGGGAAGGTTATCTACTGGTAGACGATATGTGTCAAATGAACAGCATGTCCATTGTTGCGTAAGTGATTGCTACACAAAAGCTACTTTTCTTCCCTCTGCTTTTAAAAATTTCTATTTATTTGTTTAACTTGGAGCCACAAAAGCTGCCTCTGTGCTTGACACTACGTAACATCTGACTGCGCTTGACCTGTGAAACGCCCGACATTATCAGGGCGGTGGATGCCATCTTTTTTTTTTTTTAAATCAAGGCTGTCTTTGTTTGGCCAGCACAAACAGGAGGGGAGACCATGAAATGCCATGGTCTGGAGGTTTGTGGTGATTACAGATGTCCTCCGGCCTGTCCACAGCATACGATGGAGATAACGTTACAATGACCACCTTGTCCGGCCACTATGGGAAGAGTATTGAGCTCCAGATGCCCCCGAAGTGTGTGGCAGTCTGTTTTCACAAACAGAAACCACATAGATTGAATTGAAAAGCATCACTGAGCAAACTAGTTCAGGAAACATCACTGCTTTGGAGAACTAGCTGTGGCTTGTTGAGAAATATCTCAAAATTAGGCATGTGTTTACTTGTAGAAAAGAAAAGGAAAAACTCTTGCGAGGAGATACAACACCTTAAAGGGCCTACAAAATGATATTCCGTCAGTGTTATTGGGCTTGGTATATGATAGAGGTTGCATATCTATTGTGAAATGTGCCATATATATATATTTTTAATATTGATATATTCGTAATAAATCACGATCATAACAGCATAAAAATGACTTCCGCTAACAACAATCGATCGCTGTGCCAAGAGCATCCACATCGGCAATGTTCGGGCGATGACGTCACAAGTAGAATACAGCCGCCGCCAGTGTTCGTCTGCGTTGAAGCGTCCAGTAAAGACTGCTGTCAATTATTACGAGAAAGAACGGACAACAATCAATCGTCAAAGATAATTGTGAAGCGATGTGTTGTATGGGGATGAGGAGCCGTCTCCAAATCTAGCTTTCTGTGGCCAAAAGATGATAAAATGCCGCGTTTATGGACAAGACAAGTGCGTCGATGAAACCGATGATTTGTGGGCAGCACTTTGAGAGATCGTGTTTCGAACAAACTATGCTCACCAAGGAAATGAGATTCAAAAAGAATTTAAAACTGAACGCAGATGCTGTGCCTACAATACTGCCAAGACCCCAGCCAGCACAAGCCAGCACGCCGATTCAAACACGTCCGCCGATGCAGAGTCCTCCACCAAAGAGACGACGAAATACATTTGCCAAAAGGGAGAGAGCAAAGGTAAGCCGTGTTACTTTACTGTATTTATTGTTTCAAGCATAAAGCTATAATCGGTCTCGTCCTACTGTATGTAACGAGTTTACGTCAGGTCCTAGCCAATATCTGTGTTATTGTTTGTAGTATTAATAACTTTAGCTAATTACACTTCATTAGCTTAATTAAGTATAGATTCAAAGTTTATAACAGGCTTCCCCATTTTATTCTGTAGTTTGAGTAAAAGCTTGAGTCTATTTAACTTTTAACTATCACCCTATTATTACAGAGGTATTGAAACATTGGTGAATGAAGCCACTGACAGAACTCAGGATACCTGTATGATCAGCGACCATCTATTGGACATCCACACTGGGGAGGAAGCTGTGTGTACACCAGTAAGTATACAGACTGTACGTCATCTGTACATTACAGTTGTAGTACCAGTAGACCTGCACATGACGTGTTAAAAATACAATCACCACATGCATGTACATAATTCATATATTTGTATAATTTGATATCATTGCTCTCTCAATCAATTCAACCACATCTTTTATTATGAATGTTATTAAATATTTTCTTTACGCAGACATGTATAAACATGCAATACAATTTCAAGCTGGTTTGAAAGATTTATTAGTAAAGTTGTGTTTTGTACATTTCAGACATCACAAATTGCTGTACAGGCGCGACCACGTGTCAGGTCAGCTGGACTGCAAGTTCCAATCCAGGTTGGTTGTTCCAAAGGTCAGCATCATAATATATATATATATACATATATATGTATGTATATATATGTATATATATGTATATATATGTATGTATATGTATGTATATATATGTATATATATGTATGTATATATATGTATATATATGTATGTATATATATATATATATATATATATATGTATATATACATATATATATACATACATATATATATATATATATATATATATGTATGTATGTATGTATATATACAGTATATACATATATATATATATATATATATGTATATACTGTATATATACATACATACATACATACATATATATATATATATATATATATATATATATATATATATATATATTATATATATATATATATATATATATATATATATATATATTATATATATATATATATATATATATATATATATATATGTATATATATATATATTATACATAATGCTTGATTATAAAACATCTTTTTTGCAGAGTATGTTACTGAACTCTTGACCGAGACTCAATGCTTTGTGCCAAGACAATATTGATGAGGAACCTTTCGAAGTCCCAGATCCACTCAGGAAGAACCAAACAAGAGGGATGCTGTTGTGCTGTATAGAAGCAATCACTGAACTGACATTGTGTTTTGTTATTGACTCTAATAAAGTGCTGATACTTGAACGACGTGCAGTTGTCAGATGGAAACGTAGCACAGATCTTTTGAATGGCACATGATGGCATTCTGTGGTTCTTACCAAGTATTCCCCAGCACAATCTCACCAGCTGGCGGTATGTCACATAGTGATACATTCTGTAACATACAAGATAATACATGTCAATGGTAATCACTTCAAGCTTATTTATCTATTTATTCTGTGACTGTGCCAGAGTGACCATTCGACTCCCCATCAAAGTTTCTGAGCTCTACACATTTGTGAACACAAGTAACTTACTCATTACGTGGCTGATCACCTGCTTGTTGTCTGTCCCTCTTCGAATACCTTTGGTAGGCTGTCTGCAACACCCAAACATCCAGACACTTTGATTTGAATCCTGGGTGATCTGTTATGCAGATTATGTTTGCACCATGTCCCTCATATTACATCATCTTAATTTCATACTATTTATATGCCTGTGTTTGACAACAGGCTCGTAAGCAGCTCATAAGCCTGTTATAGTCGTACGGAGGTTGGATCTATCTAGTAGCAACTTGTTACCCGTTTCACGTAAGTCTCGTAAAGTTACGACATTCTAACTTCCATGAACATCTGGCAAGTGTTCCGGCTACTATAGGCAGCCGTGAGACGGTCAGTATACAGACTATACTTTATAAAACAGCGCTGTCCTCCGGTCTGTTTGTTAGCTAATAGCTAATGCTTTATATACAGCTCGTAATATATGATGTTTGACATCAGACACAACGATAGAACCTCAACCGCAGAAACTTCGAGAAAGAATCAAGTTATCAAGTTATCAAGCTTTACGGACGTCGATGTGTCCGAGTAGAGAAGTAATTTAATATTTAGCGATCGAGCAATTTGCGGACAACTCGTCGGGTTCATAACAATTCAAGGAAACCAAGCGATCGACTCGATATAGGATAGCTTACGATCTATTTACGATCGAGGATAATGTTACGTTTTATTATGATGCATTCACTATTTATTGGGAAGTTCTATGAACTATAGTCAAATGTATATACCTGTCTGTGTTCTGTTGCCAAAGAGGATCTCCACCAAATCCAGATTCACCGTCACCATCATCCGCCTGTCCGCTCCCGTCTGTGTCTCCATCTTGAATACTGTGTCTCGAGCTGCTCTGTATCCACCACGTTAAACTCGCCCGCATGATCTAAATCCACGACACCGGCATCCTCTTCAATAAACTCCTCTTCTTGAAGGTGCAACGAGTCTATTGACGACTTACTGTCACTCGATTCTGTCGAAATATCCGAGCCAGAGTCCGACATCGCCACGTCTGCCGTGCTGCCTGTGTATGTCTGTGTATTCAACTGGTGAACTGTATTCTACTTGTGACGTAAGAACACGGCGCCGGGTGTTTCCGGTAGCGCCAATGTAATCATCGGTGGTCAACATACTAAATCATAATTTATTAAATACTGCATAAAATACATAATTAAATACATTGTGTCATAAATAACACATCATTTTACACCACAAATAGCATTTACTATCATCAGTAGAAATTCATGTTTATCATTTCGTAGGCCCTTTAAGCAATTGTCTTATTCGGGTATAGCTTGTTTGGGGAAAAAAGTGTTTTTTTGTCTCAAATGAATCATGTTTAATTTTTCCTTGCGCTTGATTCTCATTTATTCATTCAGTAATTATTACTTCCCAGCTGTATATTGCTGCGTTGACAGTTTGAATGTTTTTGCTTTCATTACAGAGAGTAATTGGCATATTGACTTTTCACTTCATGGAGGATGGTGGTATTTCTTCCAGTCTGATTGCACTATTCCATTTGAGAACCTTGGTGTGTTTTTTTTAAACCGGCGTTCCTTGTTACCATCCAAAGCAGATGCCCTTCATAAATATTGATGTTTAACTGCTGGCATTACAACGCACAGTCTCCGTTCCACACCAGGTGTTTGGAAATATTCTCAGCCATCTAAATCCAGACTCTGCCTGGTTATTGCCTGGTTAAGCTGCAGATAGCAAGTTGTTCTTTTAGAAATCCTTGTTTTGCAACGCTTGTACGCAGGGAAAAAAAGGTGTCTTTTCCAGCACCTGATTCCACTAGCCTAGCACTCCGTCTCGCTTGTTTTGATCTTAGGTGACAGGGCTTTTGCAGACGTGAGAAGAAGCAGGCAGCGTGGCACGCGGAGTAGGTGGCTTTGATAGTTGAAATTAATGAGGCTGGATATGTTTGGCTCCGATCATTATGCCTACACATAGACCCCAAACCCTGAGGGCCCCGGAGCTCTGCTTCTCGTCTTTGCGCCGTGATCTCTCTGTCTCCTGATTTAGAGCCTCCTCCACTCCTTTCTCCTCTCTCCCTTTGCTACTTTCTCTGTCTCCATTTCTCTCTTTCTCCACCCACACCTCACCCCATCTCTCGAACTCTCTCCTCCCGTGGTGTGTGGAGGAGAGATATAATATAATCAGCCGTGCGTGGTGAGAACAATAAGTGTGTTGTGTCGGGTTGACACGAAGCAGACACCTCTTCAAAGCCACCTTAACATTCCACTTCAGCCCTAACTGCATGCGGCTAGAGGAAGGCAGAAGGGGTGGAGCGGCTGAATATGTTTCCTCTCTGTGTCAAATGAAGCTACCAGGGCCTGTACACCTCTGCGGTTGTGGGTGTGTGTGTGTTTTCCCATGCATGAATTACTCTTCCTAATTGAAAGTCGGAGGTATTTTTGTGCAAGACTTTACACCTCCCAGAATGAGACTTAACAAAAGCACTCGGTCTCAAAGTCTGCTCTTGTGTGTGTGTGTGTGTGTCTGTGTGTGTGTATATGTGTGTTAAGGGGTTGATGGGCTTGAGGTTGGTCCTGAGATAAGGGGAACATCTGTTAGTCTGTCTTTATCTCTGGCAGAGCTCCTGGCACACCGTAGTAAGAAGCCCCATCTAATCAGCGCAGACACACAGTGGAGAGGGGGGGAGGTTAGCATGGCTGCCAGCTCTGTGGCCCTTCCTGCTTCAACCCTGGCACCGACACACACACACACACACACACACACACACACACACACACACACACTCATCCACAAAGACACAGATTGTTTTAGTTGCAATCTTTAGACAACATTTTATCTTTGAACATAGCTTGGTTTTGGTTGGTTTGTTTTCCCATATTTTATTTGTGCTAGCAAACTGTACTGATCACATGCATGTCACACCTGGAGCTGCCCAGTACTCTATACTTCAACTACTAATGTCACAGTTGAAGTGCTTTACTTAAGGATATCTTGAAGGTAGTTGTTGAGCACAGTCCTGGTGTTGTTGTTTTTTCCATTTTCATCACCAAATGTTCTAACCAGCTTGCCCTCTGGGCTAAACATACTCATGCTGCAGCAGTTGTCTTTTGTCTCCAGAAAACAAAAGTACGTTTTTGTGTAAGTACATTACCGCTGCCATTTCATGCCCTTTTGCTTTAGTGTTTTCCCATCAACTTTTATCCGTCCTGATGATGTCAACTGTAACCAAGTTTCAGAAGTCAAACACAATACCTGTCACGCTCCTTGACATGAATTGTGTGATATTGACTGCTAGGTGGTCTCACTGTGTATCAAAATCGATTTAGGTCTTCTTCCGTGTTTTTCCTATCTAGAGCATTGCTTCGCTCTGATTATACTGTGTTTGTGTGTGCGTGTGTGTGTGTGTGTGTGTGTGTGTGTGTGTGTGTGTGTGTGTGTGTGTGTGTGTGTGTGTGTGTGTGTGCATCTGTCAGGGTAACCAGCAGTGACACCAGCCTGCAGTGCAGTGTGGATCTGGTCCTTAGGAGGTCTAATGAATCTAGGTGGGCCTTGTCACTGTGCGTCTCCACGCATCGCCCTGCCGATCATGAGAGCCGACAGGTTTATGCAGCTGTGGTGACTCCCTGGGGAAAAGGGATGCAGCAGGCACCCAGGGGCACACACACACACACACACACACACACACGTTTACCATTTGAACAGTCAAAGTGATGCACATGCACGCAAAGTTCTGGTCAAAGGGGGCATTAATCACGCCCTTCATTACTGCTTAGCAAGCAAAGCATGCTTTCGTGTTACGGAGCAGCCAGAGGGCTTAGTGGTAGTTTTTTGGATAGATTTAAAAATCATTTTAGGCCACACAAAGGGCAGAGTTAATTGTGTTGGATCCATCATGTGTGCCATCTCAAATAGGTTGATACCAGAGGTTTTTCCTATTGTGAATAATACAGTTCCTATTTGTTGTTGGTATTGTTGTTTTTGACTAGGCTTCATTGAAGACAATCATCACAGTAACACAGACACACACACACACTCAGCAGAGAGTACAGCTGTTTTGTATTCTCCAACATTCAGGCATTTATTTTCATTTTAATAACTGCGAGGAAAAATATTGGCACCAGGAGATATCATCTTTCATTTGCTATAACTGTGAGTCAAAGATTATTATTTCCCCTCTCATCTCTGTAATGAAAATGTATTCCAACTAGAGGGGCTTGTATTTATGGGAATTAATTCACATTTGAACGGGTGGCAGGGAAAGTAACACAAGCCGACATTTGAATTACGTATTGTGAATAGTTTCGGCGAGGGGTAATAATGAATCAAATGTCTGACTTTTCAAAGGAGAGTGTGAACCGTGTTTTGTTTGCTTTTCGGGAGGGTTCTTCTTTCTTTTGTTTCTTTATGGAATTACCTTGAATGATTGTTTATTTTGTTTCCATCATCAACCCGAATCCACAAGTAGACTGAATTGTTATCTTGTACTTGGATTCAATTATGTCTGGAGAACATTTCATCCCAGAAAATGACAAACGCAGATTAACCAGAATCAGAATGGCTCCCACCTGTGACATACTTCTCTCCTGACGAGCTAACACATGGACATTCCCAAAGTCAAAAGTCACACACCAAACCCCACATAATGACTTAACTAATGCAATTTTCCTTTTTTAATCCTTACCATGTCAACTCTCACAGAGGGAGACCTTTGACTTGTCAACCCCCCCCCCCCCCCCCCCCCCCCCCCCAAAAGCTCTGCTGGCTCTGTTATGCTGAGTCTTAACATGTGTCACTTTCACTGCAGTGCTGTTTCCCTGGCCTGTTAAGATAAATGCCAATTTGAAGCCCCGCTTGTCAGGATAAATTATGGCGTCACATCTCATGTTGGAGAAAAGCCAGAAGGCTTCTTGTTTACACACATGTCATTTGAAGCTGGACTTTAAAAGACAGCCCTTCTTTCTCCTAAGTAAACACTCAGGGATTTAAGAGATTGAGGTGAACTGAGAGGGAGGTAGGTGGGGGGGGAGTTTAAGAAAAGGTTATGGCAACCTTGTTGTTGTATATGCGATATATATATATATATATATATATATATATATATATATATATATATATATATATATATAAGATGGAGGGGCCTCAAACTTCTATGTTTGCATTTATAGTGAGAAAGTTGATTGTGAATCTCAGAGTATCAGCTCATTCAACTCCTTAAGCATAACTTTTCCTTTTGCTTTGGTCCTATGGACTTAACTTACTCAAACTTAACTGGACGCTGGGTCGGAATTTACTTGGCTCTGTTGCCTACAGCCCTGTAAATGCATTCATTTATGAACATAAAACAAATGACATCTTTCATTGGACTGACTTTGAAGAAGCCCTTTAGCTGTTGCCACATCTAGGTTCAGACGCACCCGCTCCCTCAGCTGTACCATACAGGTCTATTGGAAACACAGTAATGCAGCAACAAGGGCCAAACCCTGGCACTTTGAAACCTTCCAAGCTCATACCTCTGGAGGTAGGCAGGCATGGAGGAGATAAGGCTAAGCCTCTACCTCTCTTTTTTCCCCTTCCTCTCTTTCTCTCCAGCGTTCCCTTTACCCTATCCAGGGGCCGAGGCAGGGAGGGGGTTGAGATATCGACAGATGTCCTATTGTGAGCCTTTGATGTGCCACCTCTTAAAGTTACAGTGAGGGAGATCTATCTGTCACTTGTATGACTCTAACAACCTTGAAGCAGTCGTCACGTGTCCATTAGAACTGTAGTGGATGTTTAAGTCATTGAGCCATGCTGGGCAACTGAACCTGTTCTGAATTGTTGGGTAAAAATGCAAGTTTGACTTATCTTCGGTCTCATTACAGTCACATAAATGTTTCAACAAGTAATAACGATTTATTAGTTGTTAGAGAGATTTATCTTGGAGACGAAAGCACAGCATGTATGTTCAAGACGACGTTCTTGTACAAGCTGTTGCGTTCACCTATATGTTGTTTCTATGGGAACCCAGGGCTTGTCGACGGATCAAGGCATCTGTGTGTACCGAGTGAAGCACTTGGCCTCTGGTAGCTTTCATCAGTGTCACAGGTGGTAGATTATAACCATCATCCTGCACATTCAGCAGATGTATTGTTGCTTGTTGAGTTGCCTCCTCACATCTGTTTGTTTTCTGGCTAGCACTGCAAAAGGTTTTGTGTTATTTGTGTCTTTACCCGTCGCTTTACCACAATACAGCTTAGTCCACAATTGCACCAACTGACATCCTGATTTTATAAAGTGTGCCAATGTATGCCAGTGTGATGCCACACATGGGGAAAGTGCTGCTTTTTTCTCTGTTCAGCTGAGCACAGGGAAGTCTTGCACCCCCAATATGTCAGCTCCTAGCACAGTCAGATCCAACAAAGAGCTACCCACCTTCCCACAACCCGTCCATGTAGCTCCTGGCTAGGGGTGAAGCAGAGGGAGGGATGGCCTTTGCACAGCTGGAGCTTCTTTCTACCTCCAAGGACCTTGCCAGTAGAAATCAGGCCATCATGGAAGAGCTACATCATCTTTCACATTTCTGTGAAAACACTTGCCAAGTCACGTTGCTATTAGCGTGCTCCTCAATACTGAATCAGCCTGTTTACCTAAACAAAATAAGGCAGAGCAAAAATATGAAATCTGTATTAATTCTGGGCATCTCGCAGATACGGCATGTCCTGGTTTTGCTCAAGGTTATTCTTGTAAACATGGGTAATGATTGGCAGTTTGTTGAGAGTAAAAGGAGTAGCTCTCACTAGCTGCAATGCCCCTTAACAACAGCTCAGTCTGAGTACATACTATTTATATATATATATATATATATATATTATATATATATCTGTCATATTCTGGGTCTCATGTACAGCTCTCGGCCCCTGAATCATTTAGGGTTGCTCCCAACATTGTTTACTGGTCATAGTGCCCTGCAGTGTACCATCCAATATGAAAGTTCAAAGATATGCGCCAAGTTTTTTTAAGACAAAAAAGAGACTGCCTAAATGTTAGTATGTCAAAGGGCTGAATCATTTAATGAACAGGGACACATAATAATTTGTGTCTATGTTCTCATTGCATGGCCAGCAGCAAATGTGATGGCTTTAATTGGTTGTGACAGCGCGTGACACAAAAACAAAAGTCATGGTGTCAAACATACTTACAAATGAACAGGCAAACATGAACTGTTTGTAAACACAACCACATCACAAAGCCCAATGGATACATACATTATGTATTGAATTGCCACAGTTGCATTGTAAACATGTGCATTTCATCACATATCCACTGACCTATCTGGAACCGTATTATACAGCATGTGTACACACTATATTACATATGATAATATGAGGCAGGTGCACGATTCTTACTCTCATGACCTCTACCATTTGAGGAGGAGATGCACAAAAAGCCTTGGCTACGCTTCCTGCACATCCACGGAATTTGTATACACACAATTTGCACTTCAGTGGTCATACACTGCCATACAATCTTCACTGACACAATGTGCACTTTAGCAACGCATCCATGCGTCCGACAATATCCACTTGTTCGGCTCAGACACCCAGGTAACAATTGCATTGGTAACATTGGTAGCAAAGCGCTATGTCCACACACATTCACGCCCCTGACACATCAAGCAGTAGGTGCACGCTCTTTCACAGTCCATGGTGTCTTCATAGCCTGTGATTTAATGGTCATTTTGGTGGCTGCAATAGCATCCTTTCCCCTTCCCCTGGTGCCCAGTGGTGAAATAACAGGCTCTGGGCTCATCCACAAAACCCACAGGACTACACTTGAATCATTGCTACAATTTGAGCTATCAAATCATAATGGGAGGATGAGATTGCCTTTCTTTCCGTGGTGCGTGTGTGTGTATGTGTGGGTGAATGTGTACATGGCGGGTAGCTAAGCAGGTTTATATTTTCTGGGCCCGTAGGCTTGGGTTAATGTGTTTAGATAGCTCACATTTGTTCTCCTATTTTCCAACTGAGGAGAAAGTAGTTTCTTTGTGTTGTTTTGCTGGTTTTCCACTTCAGAGCTCCCTGTATTAATTAGTATAGACTGGGAACAGTGTTGTTGTAGCTGTTTCCTTGTTTCTGGATCTATTTCTCCCTTAGAGAAAGCCTTTTTCCCTGGAATGAAGTTGTCTTGTATTGTGTGCAGTACAAAACAGTATGGCACAGTATTTGTACCTATTTACTTCTCTGTTACCTTGCCTTCCTTTGTCTGTGTGGATCATTGTGCAGCCCAGTGTTTAGTCTACATGATGGGAAATTTAGTGTTTCAGAAAAGACACATATTAGGCTTGACACAATGAGTCATCTCTATATTCAAAAGACCAAATATATTTCTTATGACATCACATAGTGCAGACTACCATGGACATCCTTTGTATGTTGCTGTCATGGCTCTGTGTTTGTCCTATTTTGATATCATTTCTACCTTGACATTTCAACCCTAATGCTAGGCCATCTTGACATCACCTCATTCTTTTGTGTGTGCGTAGCTAATACCTCACTCCCTGCTCCTTTTTATGATCTCAGTTCGTTACGTCATTTGTCTTTGACGTGTCAAAATCCCACAAAAGTGATAAGATATCAGTGGTAAAAAGAGAAAAAAAAGGCAGAAAGCAATGGATGGTTGCCCCCGGTCCACAGACACCATTATTACATAGCTTCGTGTGCCACCACAAGAGTAGTGAGGTCAATTTTTCCTTTGTAAATGGAATGTAATTTACCATCAGCTTTGTAAAGACAAGCCGTGGTCATGGCGGAAAGCGTTCTCTCTTCTGCTCGGGGCTAATGATCGTCTTTGACAGAGCAATGGCCGCCATGCTTTTCACCACAATCCTTATTCCACTCACATTGATCCCCCTGCCTATTTTCACACAGTAATGGATGGCATTGTCCCTCCCTCGCCACTGTTAGTACAAATAATTACAAATCAATATGCACTCAAGGCCCCACATCAGAATATAATTTTAACACATGATTTATTTACACCAATGCTGCTCAGTCCCTCCCATGTGCAGGGAGTCAATGGCGGGGTGTTCTGTGACTGACTCCCTTACTGCCCTGTACGATCAATCGAAGCAATCAGCTAAAGACTCTCAATTGTAGCTGCTGAATGAAAGAAACTGCACTTCGTGTAGCCCTAATGGCACCTACTGTACACCTACAACAATGGACCCATGTTTGTTCACCCGTACGGAATGACAGATCTTTGTAGATGTTTCTTGCCATGTGGTGAAAACACAAACATTGGTGGAGGGGTTTTTTTCATCCTTCTCATGAAGATTGTACATCTTAATATTGGCCGTGCTTTGAACAGCTGCAATAAGTTCTAAAATTGCTCTGTTAAGCCGTCAAAGTCAGATTCTAAACATGACTCAGCATGGAGTTCATATCAAAATCATCT
The DNA here is from genome assembly GCF_900634415.1 of Cottoperca gobio. Lineage (NCBI taxonomy): Eukaryota > Metazoa > Chordata > Actinopteri > Perciformes > Bovichtidae > Cottoperca > Cottoperca gobio. Next base: position 14,821,196 of record NC_041374.1, read on the forward strand.
GTTTGCAGGAGCTCTGCGCTCGGAGGCCATTACACTTATGTCTTTGCTCTCTGTCCCTGTCAGGATCAGTGAAATGTCATGCAGTCTTCCTCACACAGACGATACGTTGGCATGTGTGTGTGTGTGTGTGTGTGCGTGTGTGTGTGTGCTGGGGCTTGTCATTTGACATTTTAGCAGACAGAAAATCCGGATGACTTTGAATCAGACTCAGAGCATTCCACCTGCCCGAGCCCTTCAAGTTTCAGCTCATCCATCCTGCGCCGCTGCCACCGCTGTCGCACAGAAGTGTGAATTGTCCCTCTACCCTCGACAGCTAATAAGGAGGTCAAAAATGTTGGGAATGACAGCAAAACAATGTTAATTAGATTTGACCAGACCCCTCTGGCTCCCACCTAAAAGTTTATTTTCATGCAAAAAGGATTTAGTGTTTCTGTAGAAATTCATTTGAAACATTTGGGGTGCTATTGTGTAGTCTGATTCTGGTATAACCTTAATAGAAACACCCAGTTTTTCTTAACTGTTCAGCAAGCTTGCATGGTAAGACCCAAAAGTACTGTTGTCAAGTGTGGATGTTTTGAGCATTGACTGACTTCAGTCTCTCCAGGGTACAATCCAGCAGACACAATCAGGAAGATGTGATGACAACAAAAGAGCTATATGAACTCCATCTCAACTACACACGTATCCCCTAAAGGCAGAACCACACACTCACATACGCACCCTGGACATCAGCAGAGATAGCAGAGAGTCTTTATGTACTGTAGACAGACTGGGGCACTGTCTGCTGGGGTAAGTGAGGGTCTTCTGGGGACTCTGTCAAAGATACAAAGAATGTGTGCATGTTTCAGCGTGTGTGTGAGTGCGTGTGTGTGCGTTGGCAGACAGAAAGTTGTGGCAGCCAGCTGACAAGGAGTCACGTCAGGTCCTGGATATTCTTCCTGTGTCAGACACACATCCACAAACCCTCTCACAGACAGACAAAAAAAAATCCCACTTACACATTTCCTCTTGTAAGACGGCCTGTGATGCTGCCCATTTTAACGGGATTACTGTCTTTGATTCTTAGCAGATGAGACAAAAACAAATATGGCACCAACGTTACCAGACAGATGGAGGTCAGGCGCTCTGAGAAGTAATTTTATGCAATGGATTGTAGAATGAAAATGATCATAGGCACACTAGTATATCCACACACACATTTCTGAGCTTTAGCCAGTGTGAGCGCAGTGTCTCGTCAGCGGAGGGAGATGAGTGGTTTTGGGATTCTCTTTGATGACTCCATCCCCCTGCTGAGACACCAAGTCACCTCCTTTCTTACATTTTCCCTTCACACACATGCAAACACACACACACTGAAACAGTCTCCCCATCCATCATGGATATACTGATGACACAGTGTGGCTATCAGAAACACAGGAGCCATTTTCATCTTTTGGATGTAATGGCAAAGAGAAGGTCGGTGTTCCCATCGTCTCCCGCGGCAATGCTAGTCTGTCATTCATTGGCACAAACACACACAAAGACGCGCACACACACACACAGAGGGAAAAGATCACAGTGTTGGCAAGGCAAGAGTGACACAAGAAAGCCCCAGTGTATAGTCTGTAAGACTACAGGCCCAGACTCTTACGACTCTTTAATGTTTAATGCGAAAAGTGATTGACAAAAAGGCTTCATTGTACTTTAAACTCTGAACAGTGTTTTTGGTATGCAGCTCAGTTTTTCTCTCCTTCTATTTCAAGGTGATATTAAATCACCGGTATCACAAATCCTCTCCACCTTGCCACCTCTTCATTACTGAATGACCTCTCATAGAGGTGCCCCTAATTAAAAGTGGACTCTGTCAGCTTTCCCGGTCGGATGGAGCCTGCCAACACTGGACAATCCAATCTGGCACTGCTTGTTCTGAAGCCGTTACCTGAACAGCATTGAGCTAATGAACACTGCCGAGTAGCAGAGAGGGGCAGTTCACTTATCTGCTTCTTTTTATTGCTGCCTTTTTTTTATTCACTTCATTCGCTTAAGTCATGATGCACCTTCCCGACGATGGCTTTGTTCCTTGACAAAGGGGTCAGATTTAAATAACTCAAAGTGCCTTCACTCAGACATAATCCTCAACCCTGTTATAATCAACCCCGCTGTTCTTTTCTTTGCTTCTTAACATTTGCTATGTGATGGAGTAAAGCAAGACGAGATAGAAGCATTTGAATGTAAGTGTTGGGAGGTTTATCTCTTCAAATCCACCCTCCGTTGCTTTCATTACTCCACCGAGGTGTGCATTGTTGGGGTCACCCCCCGTTGATGCTTCTTGCAATGTGAAAGACTAAAATTGTATCCAGTTTCAGCACCAAAATTGCTTAACCCTATAAAACACCTTAGGCTGTAAAGTATAGGAGGTGGATCTACTTTGTTATGTATCAAATAGAGGACAAGCTCTGACAGGCCAAAGTCGATAAAGACATGATGTGTTCATTGGTCTACAGAGCTATATAATGATCCCGCCTCACTTTTTCTCCATTTACCTCATTATTTATCTATCTAGTGGAAACGTTACAGAGATCCCGAGAAGATAAGTGAGATAATTTCTCCTGGCATAGATATGATATTTCCTCTTTCCTTCCCTTCATTCTTTGGAACTTGAGCCCTGAAGCAAAACGACACAATAAAATACAGCTTTCTAAAGTGATTTGAGCGCCCAAAGCTCCCATGACATTCAGTAAGGATAAAAATCTTCGGGGAGGAATCAGCAACATCCCAAGCAGCCTTAGCGTTTCACCACAGGGAGAGAAAGCAATAAAAGTGCAGAGATAAGATGAGCTGATGGTGCAGACAGTTTTGGCACTAATGATGCCTTCAGTGGGTTTTTTTTTTGTATGTTTCGCCTACCATCTTCTACAACTTTTATTGCATTCTGGCTGGCTGCTTCGTATTCGTTTATGGTTGCACATTTGCAAGTATGTTATTTTATTACAGCCGAGTAGTTCATCCATTTGGGTTTCCATATTGGTTACATAGTATTCAGTACAGATGACGACTACAACCAAGCGGCAACCTCCAGGTCTGAAAAGGGAAGCTAATGCGGAAGTGCCTTAAACTTGGATTACTTCCAATGGCCAGCAGGGGGCGACTGCACTGGTTACAAAAAGAAGTCCGATTGTCCGAAGTCTATGAGAAAAATAATCTACGTCTCACTTGATTTATTACCTCAGTAAACATTTTCCTAGTGAGTTTATGGTCTCAATTGCTCATTTCAATTAATTTTCAATACAGCATTATGTTCATTTAGTAAATTATTGCCCCATTTACTGAAAAATAGACGATAAAGCAGGGTATGCTTTATGGTCGTGCTACCTTGTGATTGACAGGTTGCTACTACTAATTGTACCATTTTGATCGCCTAAAAATGTATTGTTCAGTGTTTGTTTGTACTCAGCTCCACCTTCCTGTTTCACTTCTGCTTCCAAAAAAACAAGATGGCAGCAGTCAAAAACCAATATGCCGACGGCCAAAATGCTAATCTCGGGTGACGTCTCGAGTCCCTTCACACACTGCATGTCATACAGTGCTTTGCGACTGAGGGCTCCTTAACTTTCTCTCGCCTCTTGTGCCTCCCCCTCCCACCTCTGCTTCAGACTCTTGGAGCAGATTCCACTGTGTTAGGAGGGGGGCCTTCAGAGCAAAGACATCTTTCTCACAAGGCTTTTTCCACATGCAGTGAACACATCCATTGTGTGAGAGCTAAATCCGTCAACATTTCTCCTCTTCCTGCCCTGGCTTTGAAGCTCTGCACTTGTCTTGTCCATCCATCCATCTTTCAGCGTGTCCGACAGCATTTATGACACAGATGCTCCAGCCGTTGGGAGGCTGGAACATCTGTTGAGCATTCCTATTCAGACCTCGGTGTCCTCAGCTCCAGTGTGCACCAGGAACTGATTAGAGGAAGGTGAGAAGGTGAAACTAGCAGGTTTTAAAGGCTGGTGCCAACTTTATTAAACCTGTGTCTCTGTTGCAGTATTTAAGGACTTCCCTTTGAACAATGTTTATTTATGGAACTCAATGTATAGTCAGGATGTCTCATTCAAAACTTGCCCATTGACAACTTGCCCTTCTCCTCTCACCGAACATTACACCTGGTTCAGCCAGATGGTGTGGAACTAAAAGAGTAACACGTAGAGAAGGTGGAAATAAACTGACATCAGTCCTCTGCAGCCCCCTTATTTATTTAAATGAGGCCATTACGTCAACCCAGAGGGCTCTAGAAAAAAATTCAACCGTGAGTCTTCCGGCGAAATAGTTTAACCTAGCTCAACTTTTGTCGCAGTGCAGTGCTGATTTAAGAACAGGCAAGCACACATTGCTGGTAGATGACTTTGTAACATGAATGTTGTATTCCTACTGTTAAACCTGCGATCACTGTGACAACTTAACAGAAATAATAGCGTCTGTCTCATAATTAGCTATCACTGTGTGGTGATATGGCATTTTTTTAAAGTGATACTCTATTCAAAATCTTTAATTGATCGCCTGCTGTTAGTGCTGGCTGTCTTCTTCACGTTCAAACAAGTGTCAAAAAAGTCCCAAAGAACCTTCTTAAACTACTCCTGCAGCATTATTCACTTCTTTGCTATGTCTGCTAAAAACAGGCCTTTTTACTGTGTGAGCGCTCAATATTGTGCTGCATAATGGATTAACAAAGTCAAATGTAAAAGCCCTTCAAAAACTAACTCGTTTAGAGAGTCGTTTAAGAATAAATAATTAACTATATTTTAATTGCAATTCATTCAAATACAAATTTATTTAATCACTTCACGACTTGTTTTTAAAATGCATCCACTTTAAAATGTATTATGATTAACTTATGAATACAGTCTAGAATTATGTGGGTGGCATCCACCATCTATTACCCCAACCATTGCATATCTCAACAAGACGTGTGTGAATAGCATTTGCTTGTTACAACTAGATTCAAACAACAACCTATATACTTGTCAGTAGCACAGTATCAAATCATCAGCAATATTTATAGACTCTGTATCACCTCTACAGAGGCAGACAAGTTAATATACAGTCTATGAGGCGGCATGCGCCCAACCTCTTAGTGGTCCCCTTTTGTATGGGACCTCCCTCCACAGTATCTCCCCCAGCACTTCAGAGGACCCCCCCTCTCATTCACCCTCAGCACACAAAGAGGAGACAGCATTGGCCTTGGTAATTGGGATAATAATTATTTCTGCATTTAGTGCCAGCTGGGTGCCTGAGAAGGTCAGGAAACAGCATGAGGACAGGCTTATCTCCATGTTGGTGCTGGCTTCCATATGGCAGCAGACAATAGGAACGGGCCTTGGCCCCGGACACAGCAGCATGGCACAGGACAGCTCCCACAGACAAAACACAACAACACACTGAGGCAGCAGTAAGCACAGTGGGTCTCAGAACTGCCACACAGGCTGGCTGGCAGAATGACTGGCTGCACAGCGATGGACTCACAATAAAGGACAGTGGAGAGAGGAAGACGCAGAGAGAGGGGTGGGGGGGAACGGAAAGAGAGCAACAGAAATAAACAGCACAGGAGTCTAAAAAGAGAAATTTCAAGTTAAAAGCATGAACTTGTTGCCTTTTTAAATCCTTCTTCTCATTCAGGACACAAATAGGTCTTTTCTGGCCTGAATGAGACAATGAGAATTCGTAATTTATGAAGAGGACTTTGACCTCTCTATTGAAGTTCTACCTTTTATGTGTTAGTCTGGTAAAGGCTTGAGGCTTAATGAAAAGATGTGAACAGTGAGAGGTTAAAAGTCTCCTTTCTTTTCTCCCCATTCTATGGCTCCTTATTCAACTGCCCCTTCGACCTCAGCGTTCACTGGGTTACCATGGCACCAAAACCCCTGTAGCAACCCGGCCTGAGCTTCATAAATCAGATTTTTTACTGTGTAGCACTCCTTTTAATCTCCATCCACTGACGGCTTTATTTGATTCCTTCTCTTTGGAGGGCTTTCAGTGGTCAGTCCAAAAAGAATGAAAAGAATGGCAGGGTGTGTGTATGCATGTGTTTGTGTGTGTTTGTATGGATGTACACAGGCGTGAGAAAAGGCCGATAGAAAAACCTTGTTGTCTAAGGCTCCTTTGAACCCTCTGCATGCATTTCTTTCAGTTTGAGTTCCCAAGTGTCTGCTTGTGTGGTGACTTTGACATGGAGCCACAACAAGAATCTCCATTGTCTTAAATGATGAGTTGTTAATCCCCTACCACGTTGTAATCATACCTCACTTTAATATCCAAATGAGGAGGGTAGTCTATTTGTTCTCCTCTCTTCTCATGCTTCCTACTAAATGTGACTTAATTCAATTAAAAGGGAACTTGGCAGTGTCCAGGCAGTCCCATTACTTATTCATAAAGTGACTTTTGTTTCCGTGCAACCTGTTAATCAGAGAGACACTGTGAAGAACACGAGCCAACAAAAAACCCTCCCGGCGACGCCATCAAACTTTAATACAAGTCATTGGTCCCGGTCCCGGTCTTGTCTCAGAGTCTATCTCCCAAACAAACAGCTGAGCTGAGAGAGGACGGCCCCGTGAAGACAGACACGGGCTCAGGTGAGCGAGAGAGGAGTTAGTGCAAAACCAAAGCAGTTAAAGCGTCTGGGCTGGATGACACACTGCACCAAGGGCCATTTCAGTAACTGTCCCATTGATCTGCAAGTTAATGGATGAGATGGCTCTGTAATAGCAGGGACCTTTGGCTCTCAACAGCAGCTGTCCATCTCAGACGTTATAAGCTGTGATCGATGAGATGGCCATGTGAAATCAGATGCTGGCTCAGGTAGTCGTGAGGCTGCCCGAAAGAGCAAAAGTGCTATTGGCGTGTACAGATTTAAGCTTTAGAGTGTACAGCTAAATACAGTTTGGGAGATTCTGGGTAAGTAATAGTACATAATGTTTGTGAGTGTATCTTTTATGTGCAAGTGTGAAAGGGTCTCTGCTATGTTTCCAAATCCACACATTTTAGGTTTGCTTCTGTTTTTACAGTCTGTGTGTGTGTGGGTCTGTGTGTGTGAGAACAAACCTGCACAACTTAATTTGCACTAGATTTCCCATCAATCAGAATCAGTTGCTTTATGGATTGCACACTTAATAGTAAAGGAGTATCAAACTAAGATTTTACAACGTAATGCCTATTGGAAAATACATTTTGTACCCATGTCGCCTTTCAAGTCAATTTTATTTATATAGCTCAATATCACAAATTTGCCTGAAGTGACTTTCCAATCTGTACAGCACACAACACCCTAATGTCTTTACTTCGGATAAGGAAAAACTCCCCAAAAAAACAGGTAAAAAAGGACAGACATACAATATATGTTGTGTGTACAGAATAACCAACCTAATAGAAAATACAGTAAAGACAATAATATACATGGAATTTACATGAAGAATGAATTATGTTCATAGGCAATTCATTTGACTTGTTGACTTGACCTAATGCTGTCTGATTATACGTATTGGAATGTTTGTGATAGCTGCCGGTGTGTGCATGCGGGGAGAGGAGCAGTGTAAGTGGCTGCCGACAAAAGTGTTATATATTTATATTTGTAACAAAACTAGATTTTTGCTGCTTTTCATTTTACCACTAAATCTAAACCTATTTTCACTCTGTGGAGACCATGAAATTGTGTGTATGAACCTATATGTTGTTGTTTGTTTGTGAATGGGTGTCACTCTGAGAACACATTTCCTGTCCACATGTTATATGTAACCCTATGGGAGTGAGTGTGTTACTGTGTGTTTGAAAAGACAGAAGAAAATGAGAGGCAGCCTGTCTATATGGTGATCACGACAATAACGGTGTCAGGCTCTTTCAGTTCTCTCTCTCTCTCTCTCTCTCCCTCTCTCTCTCTCTCTCTCTCTCTCTCTCTCTCTCTCTCTCTCTCTCTCTCTCTCTCTCTCTCTCTTTCTGTCTGTCTGGGCTGCTGAGGAGGAAAGGTCTAGAGTTCATTATCAGAGATTTTCCTCTTGAAGGGGCACAGCGACCAGAACATGTGGCGAGCTCTCATTACTCCCAATGCTGTCACATAATCTTTGCCCACTTACATCCTAGACACAGGGACCTGACTTGTCTGGAATGGTCTTGTCTTATGTATCTATTCCCATTCAACACGGGAAGTTAATCTGAACGCATCTATAGAAAAATCGCCACTTCAACCCATTAGCGCTGTAGACGATTTTGTGCAAAGCCGCCATTACTGAAATAACCAGGGCAGTGGAGAATATTGGATTTAGTGGAGCAATAGCCAATTCATGCTTGATAAGTTTGGAAATCACCCACTTGGGGAATATTGTAATAACCTTGTGCAAATATGGACGTATGCGAAGGAAAACTATCGTAATCTGCCAGAAGTGAAATGACTAGGTTTCACTTCTAAAACAGCCTGAAGATATATTACAATAAGCATAGCAAACTTATACGAGCGGAAAAACTTCACTTTACTCCGTCCGTTATAAGAGGAATTCAGGGTGGGCCACACACATACAAGCACATAAAAACACACATATTAAAGCTGCAGAAGCAAAATAAAATAAATCAATGTAACAATTTTATTGCTTATCTTTATAACATGTGATTCGATTTTAAGGATTTTGCAATTGATTCCTGAGTAAACGTTGACATTTAGCCATTCATCAACACAAATCTGCCAATAACGGAGTGTCAGTCAGCTGTTTTATTTTATTGGACTGTTTATTTGTACTCTGTGGTAAAGCCAATGCATTCTTGGTCGGATACAGATGGCGTGTGATTCCAGTTGCTACAAAATGTTCTAATCTCAGATCTAAAAGTGAAAACAAAACTTTAAAAGAGACCAGTCCTTCTTGTTACCAAGTTAAAGTGACTTTTGGAAGCTAAATTGATATTTTTGGTTCCATTTTTGGCACGGCGACCACACCTTGCTTTTGAGATTGGCATTCTGTGAATGGAGGCCAATTGGCAACCTCCATTTACTGGTACCAGCTGCTTTTGCTCATTGAAGTTGTTGCCTCTCTTTCACACATCAATATGCTTTCTCTCCCTTTTCTCCCCTCTCATTAATCTTTACAAGATCCCAGAATATGGTATAAGTTAAGCTTTGCCATATTAACTGGGTTTTCGAGGCCTATTAAAGCTATTTTTGATAACGCTTTGGTTTTGATTGTGGCAAAATCGTAGAAGCCACTTGTTGAGCTCATTCTTTTGCTCATTAATTCTCTCCTGATGGTGACGGATTAGACTTGGAAATGTACTGACAGCTGACAGTCTCTTGGGATGTTACGTGTTGTTGGTGAAAGACAGGCAGGGTTGGACTCCAGCTCTAGTCACGTTGAAGATGTTTGTTTAAAGTCTCTTTCATGATGTCTTTCCCAGTTGACCTCAAATGGTGTTCTTCAGACACGTCTGTGCCGTCAGAAGTTTCAAAAGCCTGTTCTCTTGTCCTTTTCCCCGTCTTCTTCACAAGATCACCTTGCCAATGCGTCGGTGGAAAAGGGGGAGGGGTATGACTGTTTAAAGGTGATAATGGTCTTTAATCTCCACCAATGATGATTTATCAGCTCCAGGCCAGCCTCCTGCTCTGACTTTAAAACATGAAATAGAAACTATTACCTATTACCGGCTCATCACTCACTTCTTAGAATTTCTGAAGGTGGGGGGGAAAGTGAGAGGGAGAAAAAAAGATAGAGGAAGGAGGCGGGGAAGAATTCATCTCTCTTTTTTCTTCTTTGCAAAGCCACCAGAGCTCCAATCCAATTTGCCAGGCATGTAGAGTTATCCTTAAGCCTGTCAAATGCACTGACAGGGAAAGCTGTCACTTCTCATATTGGTCATATGGTCACAATCAGCACTCAAGTTATTTGTAGGTCTCAGCCATTACACATTCACCACTACCAGGACCCATATAGCAACTCACCACACTCAGACCATAAGTAAGCCAATTTACTCATTTAGTATCATCTTAACTGTCCTTTAAGCTGCTAACTACATCTTATTATAGAGCATACAGCTGTTGGGAATTGTGTTTTATTAATTTAATGGTTTTAATGTCTGCCTTCTGTGAGGTGGTTTTTGGTCTTTAACAATTCACATGAACTCTCCCAGGGACACATAAACTAATTTCCACTTGATATTCTCATTTTCCTACAGTTATTATACTATAGTGTCGGATTTAATTAGTTTTTTTTCATACATATTTAGGTAAGTATTTTACCCCTAGCAGCTTTAAATTAAATGCTAAAGATTAAGGTAAAGAAAATAGGATATTAGCTTTCACTTAGTGTGAGGGGCAAGCTAATTAAATGTGCTTCAGATATTAAGGACACCACTTGGACGAGCCACGCAGTTCTCAGTTACCAACGGTGCAATTATATCTTCATTTCCATGGCATGGCCATTGGCTGTGCGTGTGTGCGTGTGTGTGCGTGTGTGTTGTCATACCTGGAGGATATGTGTTAACTCAGCAGGTTGAGCATTACCAAAGACCTCTATTGTTCTCAGCTCTATTGAGGGTTCTCCAAACACTGGCCTATAATTAAAGGGCTCACTTCTACTTAATGCTTTTGTTCCCATGCCCCCCCCCGATCCTGGGGGTTAGTGATAATGAGCATTTTGTATATGCTTGTGTGTGTATGCAGGCAGATGTAGTCATAGTATCTAAATTTAGATTCGACTCAGTGGAGCATTCGTTCACACATCACCACCACTTTGGCCATCTGTGGGAGAACCCATGACCTTGCTCGCTTTTATTAGCACAAGGGGCTAATCCTTTGTGGCTTGTCTGGGGCTGTGGGAGTACCATCACAAGCGGCTTCTCCGTCACCCATTCCTTAAACCACCTGAAGGTGACAGTGTTTTGTCATCAGTGCCTCTCAGTTTTCTTCAGTGCAGCCTGAACCCCCGAAGCCACAGTGAGCCACCTAACCAGGCCTGAATAATTCTCTCATTAGGAGTTTGGCTCAGTGCTTTGCTGTGTTGTATTTAACATCCTTATAGGGATGTTGTCTATGAACATGAAGCCTTGCCAAAGGGAGGGACTGTGTTTTGAGGTGAAATAAAACACACGCAGAGAGAGAAGTTTTATGAGAACTGCCATCTCTCTTTTTTCTCATCCCTGTGATATTTCACTTCAAGCTCCTGTATTAAAATCGCAGTTTTCTTTTGTGGCTGCTGAAACGGCAGACAGGAGTTTTTCACAGTAAAAGAAGTTCATTAGATAGATGTTTTTGTTCTTTAGGATACAGACTTACAAATTCTGTCTTTTCCTCTCAAATTGTGTCACTCTCACTCTCGTCACAGCTCTGTTTTTCCTTCCTCCGTTTAGTTGGAGGATTAGAAGAGATTACACTGTGATCTGTCTTGTGATAACAGCTCATATTTTGGGAAGGCCTCCTATAGTCACCTGCAGAGAGAAAGAAAGACAAAACATCAAACTTCTTTGTGTGAAATGCTAACAATCTGGGCTCCTGACAGAGTCATCCTTAGCTAATGCCTGTCTGTCGAAAGGCATGGAGGAACATTATCAGATTTCTGTGTGCTCGCTGAGGCCCAAAGCTCATCTTAAGTTACGCTGGTTCAAATCCCTGTGGCTGAGAAGAAACAACAGGACAGGACTGATGTTAGCTTAAAGAAATAACCACTGTCACTTGCTCTAGCTGCTGCCTCTCTTATTCAGGGGGTGGAGTGTGTGTGCATAAGCATGTGTGTGCACTGGGAACGCTGCCACTGAAGCTCTCCTGCAGACTAAAAGCTTGTCACAACTGACCTCATAGCTTTCTGTTGCGCTGAACATGGACAGTTATGGCCCACTAAATCTCTAGGGAGGACAAATCCACTCGAACGTCACCTTTGGCCCCACTGCAATGTCACAAGATCAGTTTTTGGAATATGTACATATATTCTTCAATACTAAATCATTCAAACCAGTTCTCGTTTAGTGTTGTATGTTGACTTTGTATGTTGACTTTCTCCAAACTTTTTCTTGCAGGGTCCAAGCCTATTAATTTATACCAATTGACATTCAAATATGTAATTAAACTTGACCAGTTCTGTCCCCGATGGCCTTTTTCATGCCTTGATTATTGACTGCCAGTGCTCCTGATTAGCATGTCGGTCACAGGGGAAGTGGTGGCCCGCAGTGATGATGATAATTGAGATCATAATCATAGCCAATGAGTTTGTTTGTGTGTGTGTGGGTGTGTGGGTGTGTATGGTACAGTGGTCATAGTTGTGGATTGGGGGGGGGGGGGGGGCTCCCTGCTGTCACAGGGGCTTTTGATTGATTGACGCCTGATATAAGATGATGGATGCGTACTCACATTAAGCCGAGTGACGGCCAAGCCGAGGCTCGTCGCAGCTTCAGCAGTTTAAGGCAACGTTAAGGCTTCATTAAGGCAGAGAGCCACCGTGGCCATTGATCATGGTGGTGACAGGCCAACATTATGTCTTGCTGGGTTGATAATGATGTCATAAACGTGAGGGTCACAAGTTGAAGGGGCATTAACATATGTAAGGCTCCTGGAGGTTGATGGGAGATAGCAGTAATGGCAGGATTTCTGATTTGACTTTGTGACTTTATGGACTACAACATTGTAAAACACACACAGGACAGGGAGTTTTGATATGTGAATATGCTTTACATAAATTTAAATTTAATAAAAAGCTAAATAAATAACAATTTCTAAATAAGTAACGACAACATCCCCCAAATTGTTGTTCACCAGAAAGTAATCTCTTAATACACTTTAAATCTGGAAGAGGCAGTTTATTCGTGGCATTATTGGGCAAAAATTCAATAATAACCTTTTAGCATAATGCAATTTAAGTGGTACCACAGGGTATGTTGTTTTCTGAAAAAGGCTAAAAAATGTTGCTAACAGCTAAACCGTTACGTTAGCTCACAAGGCTCGCCACAGCCGTGAGCACAAGACTAGATTAGCAAGATTTTCTCTATATCTCCGAAACTCTTCTTCGATATTGCTCAACTCTGTTTTTGAGAAGTCGGTCTTCCTGTTTTGGGTTGTTTGGCAGTGTAGGCAGTTCTTGCCAATTCTGGAATTGAAACTCAATCAGGCAAATCAGGCTTTCACCGAAGGGACGTGCACATGCGTCTGCCTGAAAACAGAGCCAAAGAGGAGATGCAGAAGTCTAGTTTTCTTTCAGACCACTAGAATTACAATATATATTATAATTATAATTCTGGGCCAATGAAAATATATTGCTGCAGCTTTATGTGTCATGTAAATCACTTCTTGGTGCTTATGATCTATGGTCATTATGTTTAAGGATGGGAGAAAAATCATTCTAATGTTATGTTAACATTGATTAGTATTTTTTATTTAGCTCTGATTCTCTCATTTTTTTTCCTTTTACTCTTCTTTTTGTTTCCCCATCTGTCAGTATCTGCCAACCTCTTGACCCGCACATTGATTATTACACAACATTGATAGCCTAAATTGAAATGATGCTGCCAGCCTCATCTTTTTCTTTCCTTCGCTCGTCCGTCTGCGTGGCCATTACAAAAGGTCACGACCCCTGACCTCCTCCCTCTTCTATTTTTCTGGCTCTCAGAAGAGGGCTCCGAGACCTAATCCAGTAATGGAGGAGACAGGAGAGCAGCCAGTACAGGACGCCAGGGGTTAGTGGGGAGGGTAAAAGGGGCAACAGCTTCCCTCCTCTCTTCCCTTAATTTTTTTCTGTACCAGCCTCCATCCATTCCAAGTACCGCCAACCAGGCGTCCCATATCCCCACCCCTTTCCCTCTGCTCACCACTTAAAGCTGGGACCAGCTGCGCCAGAAGCAAAAATATTCACTGGAATCCATCTTTTTAATTCTGCTTTATTACACCCACTATCAATATTGTTATTGTTTAAAGTGGCCCTGGCTCTAGCTGGGCTCTGACTGACGGGCATCCCACCGTGCCTCTCGCGTTAATTATTTATAGAGGAAGTAGCGGCAGCACAGGGGGTCGAGGAAGAGAAGACTTGGGGGCTGCTTGTGTAGGGGACGGCGAGGAGACCTACGGAAGGTTGGTGTGAATTATTTACCATTGGCTCATGGCTCATGGCCCGCAGAGCGCCAGGCACTGACATTTGGAGAGGGAGCAATTGTCTGCATTCAGCACAGTTTGATGCCACACTGGAGTAAATGAGATACTTTACAGGTGTAGGCCTTGCAGAATTAACCTGGGGGACCTAATAAAAAACAGGTTTTCTGTTCTGCTTTTTACCACAAATATCACAAAGCAGAGAAGAAAACCTTGAAAATTATACACCAGATGTCAAATGATACATTTCTGAATGCATATGTAATATGTGGCCAATGCACCAGTGTTCCTAATGCCCATTTGAAATCTAATATTAGCCTTTCATTATAGGTAGCCTGTGAGAGTGTGTCATTTTGGCACCGTGCTAGAATAGCAAGCGAGTAAGAGAGGGTCAGCTGCATGTGAATATCTGCATCTGCTCATTCACATGCTGATATGTTTTGCATATATTTGCATTAAAGGACCATACAAGTGTTTTAATCCACCCAGCTCATTTTGACACACTGTTTACCGTGTTCCAAAGCATACCATAGATTATTTTTATGTGCTTTTCCCAACCCCCAGGCAAACATTTGTTTTCATTCATCACAGAATGCTATGAAAATTATGTTGCAGACACCAGATGGTGAACTCTCAGTATGCTGTTAACACACAGTAAACAGCATATTTGCTTTTATTTCGGTCAAAGTCACAGTACAGTATTGTTGCGTAGTTATGCAGTTGCAAATGACAACTGTTTTTAAATGTTTTTGGGTGGATATGTTGAAGTGATGGTGAAAAGATCAGACATCTAAAAGTCAACTGCAGCCTAATTATTTCTGTAAGTGTTCAAATCAGCATACAGCAATATTTCCCTGAAGATAAAAAGATGTGAAACACTGTGGAATCCTCTGGAAGATAGTCCGTAAATCATTCATAAAATGTAATTCTCTAGAACATGCAAAAAAACTATTATCCTCTTTGATATAGCAAATACTGTCTCAGACCTCAGTCAGTGAAAGTCAAGTTACCACCACTTAAAATCAGAGATATTTTAAATGGCACACTAGATGAGGTTTCATGGTAGCTGACACCACCAACTTTTTGTATTATTCCAATCCATTCTCTGGTTTTTAGCAGGGGCTCACCCCAAGACCCGTTTTTGATTTGCTCCCCTGCAGACTGTCTGTTTTCCTGCTACTGTGCTGAGGCTGTGGTACGCTGTGCTTGAAAAACGTGTTCCTCTCTAATAAGCAGCCTGTGGGCATTCCAGCACATGAGAACAGCTGAGGGATGAAGCTGTTTCAGAATGCAAAGTTAAAAAGTAAGTGGGAAAGGAGGAGTTTGGCAGGGGGTTTGCAGGGTCACACAGCTGTGTGATGAGCTCAGTTGGACCTGGCCAGGCAGGTTGGAGATCTCTGTAGGACTGTTTCTTTGGGATTATGACTGTGGCAGTACACCAAAACTGAGAAACACGGGGAACAAGCAGCTTCTCCCTTTTGTTTTGTATACTCCATAGTTCCAAAACATGTTAAAATCAAGTAGTTTTGCAGGTTTTCTACCTCCCATTTTACAAGAATGTGCTCACTTTCACATAGCAGGTTTTCAAACTTCAGATGTGGCATCTATTTAACGCACGGCACTTGAGGCATCTATACTTGGCTGGACAGACTCGTCTCAAGATCTACTCGGCTCCTTCTTGTCTAATTGCTGTCGTTGGTCTAGCTGGTGCTTCAACAAAATTCTCCAGCCCTCTCTGGGCTTTGGAGTGCTACTTAAAAGAGAAACCAGCAAAGGTGACTCGTCGCTGCGGCACACCAGCCTCACTGGACATTTATTTGAGGTCACTTAATGCAAAATACAGCAACCAATTTTCTATTTCACGGCGCCAACCTATACTTAAACCACATATTTTGGTGTCAGGGTCCATAAAACAGTATACTGGAAGCCAAGGTCATATAGTATACCCCAGCTCACTTCTCCTCTGGCCTCTTAGTGTCAAGCTAGCTGATATCTCATAAAAGCTGTCTTTAAGGCCTGATGGGCTCATAAAAGCTGAGCTAACCTGTTTAGATGGATACTATAGCCTATGGCCTTCACACCTTATTTAACACTTACACTTCACTCTCCTTACCCTGAAGAGGAATGTTGACTCGTCAGATACCTCTGTTCAACATTAACAGCCGTGACACTGCACAGTACAGAAATAGACATGAAAATTTCATATTTGATGGGAATTATTCACCCTGTTATGAGATTTGGGCTGTCACACATGTGTTTTTATACTGTTCATATGCTTCTTTGAAAAAAAAAGATTCACTGTATTAGATTCTGGGGCATGATCCAGCAAATTCATTTTGTTAGTGCTTGCAAGTTTTGGGCACATGATTAGCTTTAATCATTAGCATGCAGCTCAGCTTTGTCTCATTATGAAGGGGCACTGCTCTGAACTTACTATGACGAGTACGCATGCCAGTGCGAGAGTGTGTGTTTGTGCCTGTGTGAATACATTATGCAGTCCCAACCATACTCCAAGTCTCTCTCTCTCTCTCTCTCTCTCTCTCTCTCTCTCTCTCTCTCTCTCTCTCTCTCTCTCGCTCTCTCTCTCTCTCAGTGTGAGCGAGTGCCTCTGAATCAATGGATTGGGATTACAAGCCTTAACTTCAAAGTTCATCTCTTTCTTCATGGAGGAAAGCTGTCAGGAGCTGCCTGGCTCCTTTCTTCTCAGAAAATAACTTATAGAAAAGTTGCCAGCATTGAGGCGAAGAAAGTTCTCAGAGAGACTGTCATCCATATCAATTTTAAGCCATGCCCGTACAATGTTGCACAACATGCCGTCTTATTGTTAACCACATTTATACGATCAAAAATCTTTTTTTATACAGTGAAAACTAACTTTTTGAACCCGGCCTCAGTAAGTTGCCTTTACTTCAAATGGACAGCCACTATGACGTCCTGTCTGTCCTCCCATCTGTCCCTCACTCTGACTTTGAGCAGCTGCACAGGATCGGTTGAATAATTGATCCATTTCCGGACTGCACTTCAGCATCCACCTTTTTTTAAACTTTTATTTACTCGAATGTTCTGGCCATCCAGCTGGCTCTGTCAAACCATCGCCTCAAGCCATTTCACCGGCCTCTTTCTCTTTCTCATATACAGTATTGGAAGTTTTAAAACAACCCAGAACACTTTTAGTTCCTCTTTTGTAGAAAAGGTCACACCTGTTTCCTTCTAACCACGAGTAATACATCCACTGCGCCGAAACGCAAGCGCCTTTGATCAGTTCCAGTGCGTTCTCATTGGAACTAAAGCCATAAAACTTGCCAGTGAAAAGGCTGTGCAAAAGGCATTGATGGTGTCTCCCTCAAATTTAGACAGCTGCAAGGCCAATTTCTCACTTGCACCTGTATTTTGGCAATCCCTCAAGCAGAAGAATGAAATAGAGAGAAAGAAAGGAGTGTTTGAAATGTAATGACTTGTAGAGAAGAGTGGTTATAGCACGTGTCCTTGGGGTAATAAAGCAAATTGGATGAAGTCGGGGCAGAGGGGGTGGCAGGCTGCACGTGTGCTGAGGCAAAAGGGGCTTTTAAACTGCTGAGGAGTATACCTTTCTAAATGGACAAAGAGATAGCTGAAGAACTACTTCTTTCCTTCGTTTTCTATGAACCGTTTTTTCTTAGTTGAGGGCCCTCTGTGCTTCCCTGCAGGGCAAAGCTGTTTCTTAATTTCTCACACTAGAGAAGCAAGAGATGAACGGTACACCAGAGACCAACCATGCTGGACAGTCTGTTGGAGCTCTACAGGCGTTGCTTCTTTCCCTTGTTAATCAGAACTCCACACTCCCACCACGCCACCACCATGGCTTAGGCAGGCATCCCAAATGATGGCCTCTTAGGTCCCCCAAGGACCCCATATGGGCTACTTTGGAGTCTGAAAGGCACCATGGATACACATACACACATTCACACACAGTTCAACAACAGCAACAGCCCCCATCTAGAAATGGGGTTTTCAGCTGGCAAGGCGCCACTGTCAGTGCATCAGTCACAGGAGAACATGGGTGAAGTCAGAGCCTGACAAATCCAGGGTATTATCAGGCCTTTGTCCAGCCTGCAGCTGTCACTTACCAGGCTAGTGGGAGAGGATGAGGGGGTCAGAAGGGAATTCATGGCCTATCCCTGTAACTACAGAGGAGTATTGAGGCATTCAGAGATAAAAACATATGGAAAGAAAGAGAAAGAAAGAAAGGAGAGAGATGAGGCAAGAGAAAAAACTAAAGGATATTTTTATGAAGATGGGAAAGAGGAAAAGAAATGCTGGGAGAGAGCTATATGCTTCAAATGCTTTCGTTTGATTGCATGAATCATGGCAGATTGGCCGATATATGCTGATTTCCTCTGAAGATTCTAAAAATGTTTTATCTGTCCCTCTCCCCTTCGAAAATGACCAGCGGTAATGCTGATCTAATCTTTTTCTATCATCGCGGTAGGTTCCAAAGGCTGTCCATCTTCCCAAAAATGCCTCATCTTTCTGTCTTTGAAATAAATGAAAGTCCACAGGGCGATGGAATAAAGATGAGCTAAGCCTTTGACTTGATGTAAGATTGCCAACGGGCCCAAATTTAAGAAGCCTGCCCCATCATCTGCTGCGTGGAGATACTGGGGCCAGAGCAAGAAACCAGATAATCTGATAGAATTTCAATCAGCATTGATCAGATAAAAAATAACAGACTGTCTGATTTTAAAGTCAGACTGAAGCCCCAACAGTTCAGCCTTTTCCCCTCTACGAGGAAATGAACAAGTCTGTGACAACTCTCAGAACTCCTGTCAAACTTCTGTTGAAATTGTACCCCCAGGATTATAACACTCTGTTTCTCTCATTCTGATTGGCTGTGACTGGCCCCTGACCTTAGGTATGTTCACATGACCCATGTTACACTCTCAGTGATTGGATTACTCCTTTATTGGCCAGTGGCCGTGTTTATAGAGCATGCCGAGACTCAGTGTAGCTTTGATCCACCAACAGAAGCAAAAAGGGGGGCTGTGCCATAGTTTGCATCCTTGGCCTAAGCCTTGTGGTGTGTGAGACATCTGCCAAATCCTCCTGGATCAAAGGATGACTATTACACAGACAGGCGTCCGCATAACCCCAACTGCAGCTTTAGATGGCTCATGACCTCTGTCAACAGGTCAGGTTGAAAAACACAGGTGGGATAGGGGTCACACATACGTATGTATGCACATAGACTGACCATTGGTTCTTGAAACAAAAGCACAACGTGATGTGCTCCTGTATAATCTAAAGCCTAAAAGTGTGATTTACTTACAAAGCTATATTCATCACAAGTTCAAAAAGCTTGAGGCTTATTTTGTTGTTGTTCTTTGGCATTTTCCCACTTCAACTAGTTTTTATAATCCTGTCTTAATAAGGGAGAGGATGAGCAGCAGGGGGAGGAGGAGGTCAGTAGAGGGTCTGTTGTTCAGATGGACCTGAATCCTTGCTGTTTGACCTGCCTCTGCATGCCTGCAAATTCACAAGTTCACCTCTCCAAATAAGCCTTCAGAATAAGCTTTCAGCCAAGCTATAAATACAGCAGGCAGTGTGACTTTACAGAATACAAATGTCTGTAAAGTGAGGAGAAGAGAGACGGGGAGAGGGAGAGTGTGCGGCTGCTTCTTTGAGCCTCCTTCCACATCTATGTGTTGCAGTCTGTGTTGCAGGGGTACGTTTGCATGCATTTGGGAGCGACACGGCCAACCTGAGAGGCCAAATGCTGACATTTGAGCCCGGACGACCACACGGATGAATTTTGAACATATCTCATTATACAGGGCAGAATGAAGATGCTGGCTGTGAAAAGGCTGTGGCATATGGATACTTAATCGGCATCTCATTTTCCATTGACTCACGTTTAAAAAAAACAGCCCTGCAAGCTCATATGATCATGATGCAGACAGCCTGCCTGTACCCCTGAGTACACTTACACAACCTGTGACCTTTTTCCCTTATGCACAAACATGTGGCTTATAGCAAACTGATGAGCAGCACTCATTCATATTCTTTCACACCCATCTATTCGTGGCTGGGGTGACATATTCATCCTAATTGTAGAGGTAGTCTACTGACGTAAATTGCCGCCAGTCCCCCCCCTCCCCCCCCACCAATCTTTTTTTGCAGCTCTTGTTCTTCAGACCCATTACAGACGTTGATGTATTCTCAGGGGAATTTATAAGCAGTGACACCCGATGCATCGTCAACGATCATGCTGACTAATTACACAATGGGGTGCCCAAGCATTGGGGAGCTCTCAGGGACGGCGGCTGAATCCATCTTCTTTATGTATGGAGACAGGCCTGCTACCTGGCTGTTACAGTGATAGTGGTGCCTCTTTGTGCTTGATTTCTGCTCTTCCCCAGTGCTTAGCTTTCCAGCTCTTTTTTCTTACCATATGAATATTTTTACACTGGAGAATTCCAGTTCTGTTTTCCAGGAAACCCATCAACTTGGTACCCCCACGGTGGGTGGAGGACGAAGAGGAGAAGCTCCTGCAGATAATCTAGATATTGCACAGGCCTCCTTTGAACTGCCAGTGACAAATTCACCCCTCGTTAAATCCCACCCCCGCTCCCAGTCCCTACACGACGCAATTTCCATTTGTAGCACTTTGAAAGATATATTGAAGTGCCTTGCTGCTAGTTTTTGGATTTGATGAAGATCTTGTCTTCGCTGATCTTCTCCCATTCCACTCCACAGCACTTTATCCATCACAAACTGGAGCAGAAATGTGGTAATATACAGGCCAACTCTCTTCATTGCTGTCGTGGGTGAGAGAAGGGCAATGGGTCCTATTATGTAGGACGTATATATGGACTCAAGTAGTCTTTTTTATAGCCTGTTTTGTGGCCCTTTTTCTGGATCCCCAGCTGGCTCCCACTGCCCCGTCTGCTTCCTCTAGCCCAGTGGTGCATGTTTGAGATGCTGATGCTAGCACTGACTCTCCCTAGAGGGTCAAAGAGACAAATTTACGAGGCTGTTAGTTTGGAGTCAGCCTGGTCTTCTCTTTGACCAGCCTCAGGGATTAAACTAATTGCATGTATTGGACTTTCCAGATCTATGTTTGGTCTTTTCCCATGCATTACAGTCTCGTCAACTCTCTTTCTCTCTCTCTCTCTCTCTCTCTCTCTCTCTCTCTCTCTCTCTCTCTCTCTCTCTCTAGAAGATGACATGTACTGTATTTCAACGGATGTATAAGTAGGCATATATTTGGGAAATGTGAGGAAAATTAATTCAGAAATGCAGATGTATTTTTTTTTTCTCCTCCTACTTTTGCATGCTGTATGTACAATATAAGTAAGGCACACACACTTTCTCAGAACATATAATAGGGGAAATCTAGAATCCTTTGCCTTTAAAGGGTATTTTGAAATTCACCGGACTCAATGTGCACATGGAGGATGTAGCATTAGTATTCATACAGAAACAGCTGATAAGGGTTTTGTAGTTAAAAGTAATAAAAACGTGTTTGATAAAATACAGCAAAATCGAGGCGAATTCCATCCTTTATCTCTTTAAGTGTTGCCATAGATTTGAGTTCTATGTGGCTCTATGTGGTTTATAGATTACAATTAGGTCGTTACATATCTTTAACATCACATGTGCTATTTAAGCAACCTCATGCCCAATAACGGGCAGCATTGATTTTGTAATGAACATAAATAGAAGGACTTCACCATCACCCCACACCCTAGTAGCATAAGCCACCTCACACCCCAATGAGCCACGTAATTGCCCACATCCACATAAAAGGCTTAATGTACGCTCCCTGCTCTCCCACACACATAAAGATATAGGAATCAAATGGACTATAACTAATACAATTGATTTTGATCAGCCAGTACGAATAACATGAAAACATTGTCTCGCCAAGTGCTACTCAGGGGCACGCACCGAGATCCGTTCATCCTTTATGAGCTGCTATTTATTGTGCTTTTAATGAAGCTTGATTGGCAGCATGTCCTAGTGCCCATTATCATCCGAAGGATGTGCTCATTCAAATCTGCAATTATCACCATAATTGCACCCAGAATCCTCTGGGCCTAAATAAGCAATCACTCCCAGCGCTGGCGTGCCACCTGTAAGTGTTCCCCAGGAGAACACACAGAATGACAGGGTAACAGGTCCTGGCTCACTTCCTTTCTTTCCCTTCTCCCACATGCTCTTGATTAACCTTTCCCTTTTTCTCTCAACGCCAACCCAGAGAACACCCCTCCTACCTTTTATCTCCCTGTCCTTCCCTCACCCTATCCATTCCCAGATTTCCCATCCCTATCCAGCACATATTCCTAACCTTTGGTCACTTTCATCCCTTTGGTATGCATAAATATATGCCTATTATCAAGCCGGTTGTCTCACCATAATTATGCATTTTGTCATGTGCTGCCTCTGTAGCTGGTGATAAAAGAAGAGCCTGATTAAGCTGAGGGAAAGCTATTGATTTCTATTGATAGGTCCCTCAAAGCCCTCTAATGAAGGGGATGTAAATTAGGGTTTTCCACAGTGTTTAATGACTACGTACCATAAAAGGCCGCCATTCTCCTGCAGTCTAAAAGGGACATGGATCACTCGCAATGGTGCACGAGGGACACTTTCAGTTATAGGGATGTTCAGGAGCAAAGGCTGGAAGGAGGGAGGGTGGGAAGAAAAAGTGCATAGAGATGTCAGTCAGGTATGCAAAAGATAATCATAACTGTCAGATCAAGGGATCCTCAACACAATTTACAGGGGTGTTAAGGTGGTCAAGTGAATTATTCAGATGTGAAAAAGCAAGTAATGTGTCAGGTATTATTTCTGAGTGAGAGCTTGCTGGAAAAATCCTGATAACCGCTAAGCGTGCTATCTGGATTCAAAACAACAAGTCCCGCTATCTCACCTCCCCTTTCTCTCTCTCTCTCTCTCTCTCTCTCCCAGCAGTCAGATGGCTCCCAGTAACCACGACCGGATACAAATGCTGAGGCACGAGTTCCAGCAGACCAGGCAGGAGGATGATGTGGAGGACCATAGGCACACCTACAGCTTCAACCAGTCCTGGGTGAGTGTTCAATAGGAGCTGCGCTCCATCAGAGTGGCGCTGAGCTGCACAGATACACATTCTCCAAAACACCCCACACCCAGAGCTCTTAGAGGGATTCCCCCAGCTGCCTAATGGATTTCTTACACTCAAATAGTTAGATTCCTGGATCTTATTTCTTCGACTATCTACTTTTGACGTGACCTTACTTTGATCAGAGTTGGGCACTTCTCTGTAACACAGCATAATAATATCATTGTGTAGGAGTTGGCAACAAATCAAGATTTTAGTATTTCAATGTTTCTACAGAACAGAAAATACCTTTTGATATTGGTATTCTCTTGATGAGTACAGGTATTACCCAGTTCATTTGACCAAATACACAGTAGATAAAAATGTTACAGTACATTTTATTCTTTCAAACTGATGACCCCACTGGGCATACACTCGAATTGTTTCCTGCGATCATTCCCAGGAGAGATGAAAACGTTTTGTGTTGAGTCGATGAACAATAATAACAATCTGACTAGTGAAATGAATAATGATTGACAGTGCGAAGCCCCAGCACGACATTAACTTCCAATGGTTCCATCGTCTGACCCCGTCATCCTTTTGGGCCATCAGTGTTGTATGACTGCCAAACCATCTGACTCATGCCGCTAAAACGTTTGGCTTCAGTCCCAACTTCTGCCAATTTTTTGACTAATTTCTAATTCCTGGGTCCGACCTTTGACCTGGAACTAATTGCTAATTACTCACATCTGAGTCTGTCTAGGAAATATGACACACATACAGTACGGCAGGAAGGAGGAGATGAACAAGGGGAACATTCTATGATAAGTGATTGTTCAGGACTTTGAGGCAAAGTAAGGGGAGAGCAATGAAGACAGTGAGGCACACTGTTCATTTCCCATTTCCATTAGTCTTGATTAAAGGGATTTTTAAATGAAGACTTTTTAAATTAAAATTTGAGAGTTTTTTTTAAGCCATTCTCCTGATTGATCTGAACCAACAATGGGATTTACTTCTCATAATTGGAAAAATGTAATCAAGTTAATTCCTTTGTTAATTCATTCAGACCTGATCTCATATTCCATCCTGCTGTGCGACCGCGCCTGGAGTTTAAGTAAAGAAACACTTTCATCTTTCCACATAGCGTATTATATCCCTGATTATCTTAACATGCTGTGCCACCATTTACTTAACTCTGACTTCTAAGTTTGTTAGGAGTGATATAACTCATCGGTTGACACTTTATTTAAGGTCATACATCCTCTTTATGTTTAACTATAACCAAACAATAACAGAGCCAAACGTATATCATCAAGCCGGAACATGTTAGAGGTCAAATATTTGTATATGTTTGAGCTTTAATGGCTTCAAACTGACATAGCTTTTTTTTTGTCCTTTGACTTTCCTGACCTGGTTGTAGACGGAAGGGAATTGTTACACCAAGCGGAGTTATTTTCTAAATTATGGGTCAGAATGTCAGACCTTGATAGTTAAAATATTTGGCATCCAATTATGAGGATGTGGCGGATGTGGCCGGGATCTTTTGTTGTTTTTCCTATTGTCTGAATGAGTTTGGGTTAGACATTACAGCATCCTTCCCACCATGTTTTATAGAGAGCAAAGCAGACTTTTATTGCTCTGGATTTCCATCAGTGTTAGTCCCACTGATGGTTGAGAATCACTGAACGCAGACATCTCTTGCCACTGTTTTCTTAATCTCTCTCTCTCTCTCTCTCTCTCTCTCTCTCTCTCTCTCTCTCTCTCTCTCTCTCTCTCTCTCTCTCCGTTCTGGCTCCCAAAGTGAGATGCTAACCGTTTGTTCAGCACTAAGCAGTCTCAGTGTGTCTCTCTGAGCCTCTGAGCTCCTAATTGCATGTGATTGTTGACATTGCTGAGCATACCCCGACTACTCCACTGGTAATAAGATATAGGGGCAGCCCTGGAGTATTGAAGTCTATTTTATTAGTCCTCTTTCATGTTATTTTAGTCCTGCGAACAAGGATTTACAACGGCAGAGCTTGTTAGGAAAGATACAGGCCTGCCCATACTATGTGTCGACACAGATTAGAGGAACTCGAGGGAAACCCTGTCTTACTGTCATCAAAAAGCAGGATGGATATGGCTCTATTTGAGGAGGATGAGGTAGCATTTTGATACTTAAAAAATCCCCCAGGGGAAACATGTGAGGTGGCATTTTTGAAAAGAGAAAGAAAAAGCTTTGAGAGGAGTACGGAAAGACGCAGGGCTAAGAGGTGAAATGCACTTTTTATACTTCACTTGCAGTTTCCAATTTTTAAAACTGACACATTGTCATTGTTGAACGTTGTCCATAATGATGAAAGTGAAACCTCTGTGACCTCCACTCACAACTTTCAGTGAATGTAACCATGAAAAGGCAAGCTGTTGAGAAGGCAGTTAAATGCCTCCCACATCAGAGTCTGTAAAACTGCACTTTGATGCACATTGTCCCTGAGTACTCAAGGTTACGTTGTAACGGCTTCCACACAGATCTCACAAGCCAGAACAGGAGCAACTGCTAGAATCTCCAGGCATGCCTCGGTTGTAATATTTAAACCGTCTATTTCTTACAAAAACAAACAGCACCAGCTCAGATTTTCTCCGTCACTTATCCAGATAGTATGATTTAAAGTAATACTGACAAAAAATATCTCACCTCAAGGTCTATTTAGTAGCTGCTGGATCGTATCACACGATGGCTTAAAAGTTGAGCTTCACCGTTCGGTCTTGACAAGTTGGCATGGAAATGTTCAAATTTCAATATTGTATGAAAGCTTCTAAATTGACATACATGTGAGACTGGTATTTTTCAAGAACTGTATTCAGGTTTCAATAAGTAACTTTGAAACTCACCTAAAGCTGTTACGGACTGGAGTGTTTTAAATGTTGTGGCTAAAGCTGTAGTCTTGAGACGTACTGTGATACTATATCACTATATATACTGTGATATACAATATTCTCAGACAGACCAGTCTGTTTGCATCCTCCAGACATATGTTGGTCCTTCATTTTTCGCTTATGTTCATAGTAGAATTGTACAAAGTCATGCTGCCTCACTCTCTTTCTGTGAACATTGGTTGGGATGTAGTCGTCATGTTTGAATAAACTTTATTGGAATTGTCACTGTACAAAATCAACGGGGGGGGGTTATGTGTTTACATTCAGTTAGAGCTCCATGTCGTGGCCAGTCAATTGATCTGTACAGTGTGAGCATAAAAAGGCCTACACTGTGTAGTGTGAGTTACCAAACGATTAATAAAAAAGCAGTGTCTGCACAGTCATATTTCTTATTTGATTTACTTTATTTGTTGCCCAATAGTATCCAATATCCTCTTCCACTGATTCCAAACAGAACTTTTTAAAAAATGTTTTCAAAACAGAAAAAGTGCATTAAAATGATGATCATAATGAGGAACAGACACAAAGGGAGCACATGGAGCCGTGTGAGGCTCCCTCTCTGTGAGTTGACCCCTGGCTCGTCTCTGGGGTGTGTGAGACTGAGCTCAGGTATGTCTGCTGTGAACGCCTGTAACGACAACGCTTAGGTCAGTCCTCGAACCCCCGGCTCCTCCTTAATGGAATAATGACCAGGACACGAGAAGCCCTGTCTATCATGTTGCCCCCAAGCCAACACGCAGAATTAGAGCTGGCATGTTTTCTCTCCCTCCCTCCCTCCCTCCGTGCTGCTCTTCGAGAGGGGATTTCCAGATGTTCATCATAAAGCTCTATGTATTTTCCAAAGAGTTGCCTTTTTTTCTCCCTCACTCTCTGTCTGCAGCAATAAAATCAATTTCTGCTGTTGGATTGGAGCGCCAATGAGCATGACCACACAGAGTAGTGCGAGCGCCACGCTGGTACCTTACTTCAAACACACCGACGGCAGCCTGCAACGCCCTCATTTATGTGAATTATTTTGATTTTATTATCGTTATCTACTGCTACCAGGATACATGTGTCTGCAAACATTTGCTGTGTTTATGCAATCTAGGGTTACTCTGAATATGTTGCTTTCATCTTTCTGGGTGTTTGATTATGTACAGCTAACTCTTCCATATGTGACCCCGTGAATAATAAGCCACTTTTAGCCACAGTCCCTCGACTTCCCATGGGCTAAAAAAGGTTAGAGTTAAGACAACATAGCTCTGTCCCATGCAGCGTGTGAGCCCATGACCCCAGTCACACAGTATATGGAGTGTGTCATGTGATGCGGCCAAGCATAAGGTCATTTTGTCCATATTTGCATGCACTTGCGAGTGAATTCTCACAGATATTGTTGCAATATAGCCAGTTTCCTCTGGTAGCTTCTTTTCACAGCTTGACCACACAAACTTCGCAGAAGAGGACCGTAACATATGATGAAAGTTAGCAGGGAAATCCTTTAGCCACTCTTGATTTGTACCTGTGAGGCTTCTTTTTAATAGCGCTGAGAGGTTTCTCTCTCTTCAAGATGCATCTTGGACACGTGGACTAACTCATTGTCTCCTCGCTACTATCTCGATCGCTAAAAAATAACCCGGCAGGATTTTCCAACCACAGCTGGTTATGTCGATTATGATGATATTGATCAATCTTTTGTCGAGCTTCTTCCCAATGGTTCGCTAACGCTAGCTGTCAAGGCCGCATGGGTGAATTATGGATATTGCTGTTCAATGTAGTGCATGCAGCAAAGCGTGGTTTACTGATCTCGTGATTACAAACGCCATAAGCAACATGACTTGCTGACATTCTTTATCCGCATATCACAATCCTACAGTTATGTAGCTTGTTGGGGCTGTGAAATGGATTTATTTTTTATGGCAAATGCAATATTGGTGCATTGTTCCAGACACATCTCATCATCACTCAGAGCGTAAATGTGCACAGATGTATGCATGCCCACCCAGCTTTTTGTTAGTGCACTCAATATACTTTGATACGAAACTGAGTGTGTGTGTGTGTGTTCACAGATAAGATTTAGAACTGAGGGAGAAGAGGAGAACAAAGCGATTACACTTCTCTTGTGTCGACATAATAATGCATTTCAGTATTATTACCCCACACAGATATCTTCACAATAAAAGATAAGACTCTAGCATTTTGTTCAGCTATTTGTGCATGCTGTGGAGTCCTTAAGTGATATTGAGATAACCAACGCTTTCCGTTTCACCATGGTTTCCTGGGCCAGCGACTGGGAAACAGCAGACCACACTGCTTGCGTTCAGATGGATACTACGCCCGGAGCTACACACCCCGGCGACCACAAATGGACCGGACTTGCTTATAATAAATTGGGGGAATTGGGTCGAGGACTTTAAGAGTGACCAACCGTAGTGTTTGTCAGGATGTGGCGTTTCACCGTTCTCTCACTTTCTCCTTGTTGCGTCTTCCCATCAGCTACTTAATGTCTTCCATATGTCTGTTTGTGTACAGCAGGTCGTCTCTCTTCAAACTCTTCCCTATGTGCTGGGCTACAAACATAGCATCATGAGGAGTGTGGGCAGCAAAGCCATATGTTAGTGCTGACCAATCACAGCAACCTGCTTTGATATCTGAAAGGTCTGTGACCAGCTCTGAACCAAGAAATATTACACCTTGGAACTTTTAGAGCTCAACGCCTTCCCAGCTGCTTTCCTGGTTCTGGATTTTTGATAGCTGCAAATAATTTTCATAATTACGTCCCCCCCGACTCACCGTCTGTGAATGCTCTTATGTTTAAACAGGTGGAGATTTCTTTTTTTTTCTCCCTGCTTTGTCTCTGACACCACCAAGGAAGCGGGAGAGATAAAAGCGTGCCGTATTGACATCATTTTTCACATTATTGGATAAAAACGAACACGGACGTCTCTGATTCGATTTCGACAAATGTCATGTTTTATATGGCATTGTATTCCAGGCCTAACATGGAATAATCTGATTCTCCTTCCCTGATAATGCCATTACACTGACTGATTTTCTCTCATGGCTATTTCTCATGCATTTCTCGTGACATGGCGTCATCTACCTCCACCCCTTCGGTTTTAAACCGAAGCGTCAAGCACCTTCGGATTCTTCACCACTTCCTTTTCAAATCCCATTAAAAGGTTTTAGTGTGCGTGACTAATTATTTTCTCACCACCACATTTGGCCCCAGTAAAATAATTTATCCTTTTCCCCTTACTGTTCATCTGATATTCGTTTATGTGCTCTACACTTTCTGAGCTGGTGGAATGTGTTGTTACAGCGAAACCTGAAACACATGAGTCCAATTCACTTCACCCACGTGGAATACTGTTATTTTTTAGGAATTGGACGGCATGAGAAAGGACTTGTTATTGACGCTGAGTGAAATGTAATTGCGCTGTTATTGCAGCTGTCCAAGTGAGGTGGAAAGCAGCCATTTCAAGAATACAAGATGTTTCCAAGAAGACATTTTTGCTGGCTGCCTGTCCAACACACCTTTACTCCATCAATCCATTCTGTCACGTACTATTACACCC
Source organism: Cottoperca gobio (assembly GCF_900634415.1). Lineage (NCBI taxonomy): Eukaryota > Metazoa > Chordata > Actinopteri > Perciformes > Bovichtidae > Cottoperca > Cottoperca gobio. The sequence continues at coordinate 14,850,789 of NC_041374.1, forward strand.
TCTTCTACCACTCGTCCCACAAACACATGCACACAGATGTTCCACACATAAGAAAATGTCTTCCTATGTTACCAAACACTGATTCTTCTGCTGGTAGGTACCATTGTGAAAATGATTGGTAATATCTATTTAGCAGAAATGCACACGCACAAGCCGTCTTCACCTGCCTACCGCGTTACCGTCCACGCCTTATGAAAAGTGACACTTGGTCAAAGTCACGGTCGCTACACCTCATCAGCTCGACTCTGTTTAATTGGCTTGTCATGTTCTTTCATCAGCCAGCTCGTTAGCAGCGTGCTAGTGTTGAGGGAGATGATATCTCCATGTCAACCCCGCCGACGATCAGACAACAACCACACACACACGCACACTGGTACAGGTTAGTGGTGTGTAGTCACACGCAAATCTGTGAAATTAAGCAGTAACTTGTGACTCTCATTGATATTTTCTGTCTACTGTGGTGTTTACTTTGTTCAGAAATACACAGTTATATAACATGTTATATAATGTGATGAGCACTCTGATTCACACAAACAGCACAGAGAGTAGCTAGCATTTTGATTGTGAAGTACAGTAACGACACATTCATTCTAAATCCTGCAAAGGAACGCATTAACCACAAATGCATTGTAAGGGTTTTTTCAGCCATTTTGAATATTAATGAAGTGTTTTTGTATATTCGTGCACCTGTGACTTGAGTCTACCTACCCAACAATCCCAACCGCTGTTTCTGGACGTACACTTGTTAAAGATAGGAAACGGTTTATTCCAAGGATAAAATAATCTTCATTTTTGACAATATTGCCTTTTATCAGAAAAGACATTCCAGAAAAGAAAATATCCTCACATTCTCTGATTTAATATCGTCAGTCATCCTCTGCCGTATGGTTGTCTCTTTTGTAGGCCTCGTTCTGCATGAAGAATGTTAGTGCCAACGGTCCAGCATTCTAGTGAGCCAAGGATTTGTAATTGATAGAAAGATTTGGTGACGGGGGACTTTTCATCCACTGGCACAGGTGCAATTTTTTGTTATCATTATGGAATCACACCTACTACCTTCCTGATCCCTGAGCGGATCATAACACACAGGAGGCATCACACTGACAAACCACCTGCTGTGCTGAGGGAAATATATTCCATCATCTAGTGTGTGTGTGTGTGCATGTGTATGTGTGTGTGATGTGTGTTTTCTTTTACCAGAAAACAGAAATGGCAATCATTTAGGGTTGAATTATTTTTCTTTCTATATTACCGTGTGCTTATCTTGATTGGTGTCATTTTATGGATGTTACAGGTGAGCAATGGGACGGAGACACCGAGCGGACGGCATTCCATAACGGTTGATAGTCAGGTGCAGAAACAGCAGCAAGAGGACAGAGATGGTTTCCAACAAGCACAACGACAGTACAGCTCCCTGCCACGGTGAGACCTCCTCTCCCTTCTCTCTGTCTCTATCCCTCCTCCCTCTGTGACTTATCGAATTCTTCCTGCCCTTTTACAACCTCTCCCTTTTGCCTTTTTTCCCCCCCGATTTTCATCAATTCCATTCCCTTACATTCGTGGCTGTACCCTTTTTTTCTCTACACTTTCTTTAACATATGTCTTTGGTTACAAAGTCAATCACCACAAAGCGTTGAACTCATCTCCGGACATTTAAAAGATTCTTAGCAAAACTCTTTGAATGAAATCATTTAATGTGATCGCTTTGAATTATTTGACTGATGTTCGCTTTCATTAAGTCAATGTTCACCCTGAAGAAGTGGTGAAATGAGTGGATTTCTTTTTTCAGGGCAATATCGCGCCTTGCACAACTTCAGCGCTACAACGGCTGCCTTTCGTCTTCTTGATCTTCCTGTTTTGATTCTTTTGCATATATTTCAAAGACATGCCAATAAAGCTTACCATATCTTACATCTTGAGGCGTTGGGTGGGTGGGTGTGTGTGTGTGTGTGGGGGGGAGGTGCATGTGTGTATCTGGGCCTCGACCAATCCCATGAAGCTCACTGCAAGTAGCAAAGCCAACCGTTGCTGGTGGAACCTTTCTACATTTCAAGTATTACATCCTTGAAAAGAAAGTCACAAAAGACATACAGTACATTCTATACTTTGACTGACTGACACAGAAATTTAAGGTTAGTTATAAAATAAACATCATTTCCTCTCCCTGTTAAATATTTCCCCATTGAAAACAATCCAATGTTAGTTTTTTGTATTGTGAAATGTACGGTATTTTCAGTGAAGTCTGATTTATTTAAGCTTTGCTGCTTTGCCAGTTTAAACAAAGCCGGAACACTTAAATTGTGTGTGTGTGTGTGTGTGTGTGTGTGTGTGTGTGTGTGTGTGTGTGTGTGTGTGTGTGTGTGTGTGTGTGTGTGTATGTGGTCTTTTAATGTTTCTTGGCCAGAGTAACTCTGCTCTCCTGTGATTTTTATCTCTCCCTGCACAAACAGCAATCATTTCTTCTTCTTCAGCCATCCTCTTTTTGCTCTGCTCTCTCTGAACAGTCACAGCCGGGTCGATTAAAACATGTTCCTGTCCATGGCTATGGATTTGCGGTCCACATGGACGCATAATCAATGTGGTCTGTATAAGCCAGAGCGATCTGTGCATGCACTTCATAGGTGTTATCTGCTGGCATCTCATGTGATGTGACAGTTGCCTCCAGCCCTCCCCTCTCAGCGAGTTCCTTCTCTTGGGAAAGTTCATCCGGCCGGCCGAAAATCCTGGCGAGGATGGCCTTTGATATGCATTCCTCTCATAATCTCATAGCGTCTTTTTGCGAAGAGTCGCATGAGCTCAGGCTTGACGTTTGACCCCGGCTAAAGCTTCTCAGAGTTTGTGTCTCGGCACGGCTCCTCATTAAAGAGCTAAAGTCTTACATCCCCAGATTAATAACCACAATTCCCTCCAACTCCAACCACCTCTCTTTGGGAACCCCTTCATCCTGTCCTTCTCTTCCAAAACAGGAAGCTGTAGCAGTCAGCCGTTCAGTCGAAAGGGGACATTCCCCCACAAAAAATAACCCTCCTTCCCAAAGAGCTTCCAGAAGAAGACATGGTAGCTGGTTATCTGATGACGGCCAGGCTTAGCTGGCTGTCTGGGATGTGAGGATTGGAAGAGCACTAATGAAGGCTTGTTGTCGGAGCAGGATTAGCAGTGACAGGCAGTGGAGGGCGAGAGGGGCCGGGAGAGGAACGAGTGAGTTAGTAGGAAAGAGAGACTACTGATTAGCCAGGAAGAGGTGCACTCACACACATAAACATACACATGAATCCAGTTAAGATAAGGTTCTTAAATGTGGCCTGTGTGAACTGCCAGTAGCTCTTGCATTCCTCAGCCAAAACAACGTTGTTCCATGCAATAAAGAAAACATTATTCCAGGTTTGTAGACAAATTATTTGTACATTATAGCAACGATTGTTCCACTGCCCATTGCCTTCATTTGTTTTTTTTCCTTAATCATTTTGTTTGTGTGCATGTGTATGTGTGCTTTCTCCTCCTTCTCATAAACTGAGAAACTGATTCTTCCCAGCTGTTTTAAAGAAACACACAGCGGTCACAGATTTCTCTGCGAGCCAACTTCCTGGCTTTGTTTGTTATGTTCTGTCATTCTAAATTTACCCCAGTCTTTGGCATGATGTATTTTCCCATCCCCTCCCTCTGTAGATGTAACTAATCTACTTTGTGACATATTCTGGCACAGGAGTAGAGGTGATAAGAGAACTGACTCCCCTGACGCATCAATCACGATTACATTCCTGTGGAACAATGCCATTTCTGCTCTCTTCTCAACGCCACCGAAGACTTTCCCGCTAAATCTGCCTTCTTCCCTTTTCTACTTTTAAAACCTAAAGGGTCATTCTGGTAACGTAGATCGCTGCCTCGTGCAACAAGCGTCCCGGGTTTCTAAATAAGCGGCTCCTCATGAGCTGCGCTGGCTGCTCTGTAAGCCAAGCCGGGGTGTAAACGCATGGCGGCTCGCCCAGACAGCAAAACCCAGATATGAAGCATGTGGTGGGCTCTCTCTGCAGTCTGTCCCTACATCTGCCCCTCTGCCAATTACCCTCATACTTACACATGCTCTACATGCATGCACACACATACACAGAGTGGAACAAGATAATGTGTCAGTGTAGCAAATGTACAGTGCATAAATGCATGCAAAGACCTAAGACCTGGACCCTTAGCTCACAAAGGCTCAGACGTTACAGTCATGTGCTTCACTTGCTCTTAGATATTGTGGACCACAATGGTCTTCATTAGTAATGCTGGAATTGTGGGATTCTCATTAGAATTACATGGAGATGGCGGTAGAAAAAAAGATATGTTTAAGGGGAATTAACTTGCAAGAAAGAAGAAGAAAATACAGTTATTCATATTCGTACAGTTAGCTCGAAATCCTGCTGAATTTATGCTTGACCCAATGGGTAAATGGCAGCGTGCCGTAGATATCTACGACATAGGTTTTAATTGAGAGCGTTGGAGTACATTCATTTATATGCCAACTGCAACCCTTGATGTAATGTAAATGATCAGGCCTGTACTGTATTCCCCGCAGTAACTGTGTTTGCTTTGTGGTACAGAGTGATAGTGGGCTGTGCATGTACTTACAGGACTGGAGTTACATCCATGACTCTTCTAACATTTTTTGGCTTGTCTTATTACTCAATAGGAGACTACTGTAGTGTAATGATCAGAAGGTTTGCAGTGGAGACCTTGCTAGATGAGTGTTACTAAAAAGCAGAGTCTTTCTTCAACTCCCGCTGTTCCTTTACTATCAACAGTCAGGAACTTGTAGGAGGAAATAGAAACAGCCAATCACAGTTCTTGCGGTCACCAAGCGATATCTCTGTAGTAACGTGTAACGTGTAGAATGTGTAGTTACATTTTTGAGTAAGAAAAACACATCAGCTACGGCTTATCTTCGGTGGCTATGTGTTCCAGGTCCGTAGTTACGGTGTAAGCCCTTAACGTACAATTATAAATCAAGCTTTTAGAGAATTTATGTTTTTTTACTTTCGGCTCGGTCAAATCTATCATCTTTCTCTCCGTCGAGCAACATTGCAGTACGTACAAAATAACAAATCAAGGTTGAAGGTAGATTTGATTGTTATCATCTCCATTGTGAGGTTTCAGTTTTAGACAAGAAAACACAAGTGCTTTGGACAAAACAAATAGCCTGTTCTGCCTTCTGTTCCTGTCAGCCTCTCTGGAATGAGACTCAGTCTGAGAAGAAGAAATGGAGGCATTTTGGCTTAAAAGCATGCCGGGCCCCCGCCTTCCTCTGCAGGATTGTGTGCCGTGAACTCAAAAGTGCTTAAGCACACGGCGGGTCAGTGAGGTGTGAATGGGATTTCTCTTAGTATCCTCACGCAAAAGACACAGGTCTTCCATCGCACAGCGGCCTTAATGGATCCTAATAATGGAGGAGCAGACTCAACACTTTAGCCAAAGACCTGGCAGTTCCCATTGACAGCTTTCCAGGCCAATTTTCAGAAAGGGGGGCATGTGTGGCGGAAGGCATGTTTGGGCGTTATTTTGTTTTTGTATTACAGATAATACGTGTGCATCTTGGGCTGTCCTGTCAGTGTAGAGGCTGGCAGGCAGACTGAAGATGAGTAGAAGGCATATAACGCTGTGAAGCCTGCCATTACTCTGTCTGTGCTGTAAGTGCACCCGTCCGCATCTCCAAAAAGCAGTTAAATGGATGAAAGCAGCCATTTTTCTCGGGGAGGTTTTAACATTTGTGTTTGTTTACAACGTGGAACTAATAGTGCCGTTGGCATTTCAGGCTTCCCCCGTTTGTTTCCTGTCTCTTTCATGTCTCTGTCTTCAAATAACAGGATTCAGTGTAATCATGCAGCATATTATAACAGATTCCTCTTTGCTCCACTCATGTCGCCTTCAGTATTTTAACTCAACGCCGTTACCACATCCCCCTTTTAATTTCACAAAATGTCAAAATGGCCACATTCTCTGCTGAAGTGCAGTTTCTTTTGAATTCCCCTTGAATAGCACTGACCCAGGGGCCGCCACAGAAAAAAAGCAATCTTTTCAGAGCAGTTACTCTCCTCCTCTGGCCCCTTTAGATTCAGGTTATTTTTAAGGTGACTCACTCAACAGTGCGATTGACCTCTTTACCTTTCTCTGTGTGTTTAGGCAACCTCGTAAGACCCCCAGCGCGGTGTCCCAGGATTCGTGGGACAAGGTGTACATGCCAGCAGAGGGATTCCAGACATCCAAGGAGAACCCTCGCCACTCCGGCAGCCAGGGATCACGTAACGGCTACCTGGCAACATCCAGCTTCAATGCCCGCGTCCTCTTAGAGACTCAGGAGTTGCTGAGGCAGGAGCAGAGACGCAGAGAGCAGGAGGCCAACAAGGCCCAGCCACCTGCACCACAGGAAACCCCCAGCAGCATCACCTACGACCAAAACAGAGACCACACTCAGGCCCCAGGGTCCGCCCCGATGCAGGCCCTACCTCAGTCCAAGGGCCCCTACAGACAAGACGTACCTCCGTCGCCTTCTCAGCTCGCCAAGCTCAGCAGGCTCCAGGGTTCGGAGAAAGGGAGGCTGTTTTACTCCTGAGACAGTGACTGGGAACTAGAAAGTGAAACTTCTTGGAGATTAGGAATGCTTCTAAAGAGTATTAACAGGGGGAAATACAAAGAGGACAAAGAGTCTGTTTTTATGTAAAATGCTGAGAAACAAAGATTTTTATGGGACTGTTAATAGAAAATGTTGATATTTAAAAAGAAAAAAAAGATTTTTTTTTTATGATGTGAACCATTATCCTTTTAGTTGTCAAAAAGAAAGGATTTGTTATGTTTTACTGTCCGGAATCATAATCATCTTACTACTTGTATAAGTGCCTTCTAGCCCATCGATTGTTCACTTTCTGTAGTCATTAGCCCCATTGTTTTGGCTTACGATCTTCAGATTTGACCCATCCATCTGATGGATTCAGTAGAGCAGACATCACAGCTGAAGTCAATGGGTTTGGGCCATCATGACAGCAGTGCGTCCTAAATATGATAACCCCGAGCACGAGACACGGCTCAGGCATGTTTTTGTGCCACTCGGGTGCCGGCGGAAATCTTAGTCGATACCACGGTTGTGTGAATGAGACTTATTTTTGCAGGTCATGCTGACTTTGACGAGCACTACGCATTCATGTGAGTGCATAGCTTGTGTGCACCTATGCGTGTGTGTGAGTGCTGTCAGGAGTTGGCATGTAGTGACAAAGTGTGGAGGTTAAGCAGCTTGTGTGAACTGTGGAGTCAGAGCTTGGGTTTTGGGCATGACAGCTAAACCCCCTCACCCGCTTCTCAGTTCAGGGAAATGTCCCTTTTGGAAACTTACCCAGAGTCGTTATCCTCCTTCTATAACCCCCTCTCATATTCAATATGATAATCCTGGATTCTCTCTCTTCTTCTGCCGGCTGCTTTATCTCCGTTTCTTCCCTTCACATTGTCACCGTCACTATACGAAGCTCTCAGTGGAGGAAAACGGCTTTAAACCTCCTTTATTCCTACCCTGTCCCGCCCACCCAGGGAATCCAGCAGTGTAAATGGGGTCGGCTCTGGGTTATTAATTAATGTACCACATTAAAAATGAATGGGCCCCTTTGTGTGTGTGTGTGTGTGTGTGTGTGTGTGTGTGTGTGTGTGTGTGTTTGTGTGTGTTGACATGTATGTCGAGAAGGAAGAAACAGCGACCTTGCCAGCGTGGCTCTGGCCCCGTGCTCGCCTAGAATGATTTGGCTGTAACCGAAGCCCGCTGGCCTCGAGGTGTCTGAGTTGTTCCTCGCTGAATATTTCATCAGGCTGGTTACATAGGAAACCACATCGGCTCTGCAGTAGGTGGCCTCAGTGGGGGACTGCCGAGCCATCTGCCCGATACAATGGAGCTGATTTTGTTTTCTTCTCATGATTATGTCCATTGGTAGAAAACCATTTGGAAGCCTTTCTGTCGATCAATCAATAATTAATGGTGCATTTTCAGTCTGTGTGTGTGTGTGTGTGTGTGTGTGTGTGTGTGTGTGTGTGTGTGAGTGTATATATATCACCCAGTGTGTGTGGGTGTGTGAGTGTATATATATCACCCAGTGTGTGTGGCTGTGTGTGTATTTCCATCCTTGTAAGAACAAGCTTTAGTTGACAGATTGAGGGCATGTGAGGTTGTTTTTCTTGAAGGACAAAGGTGAGGATTCATTTCGGGTTACAGTTAAGATTAGGTTTGGCTTAGGTTAAGTATTGAGATTAAAATGTATTGATTTACCCTAATTATCAGATTTTGGGGTCATTTTGCCTCTCAGTACATTTACATGCCCAAAGGAAACCAGGTTACTCAGCTAACTGAAGAATCAGTAATCGGATTTTTCAATATGCTGCTTTGTGAGGAATGTGATTGAATTTGACAAATTGTTAAGTGTTTAGCGGTAGAAATCTTCTCATTTAGACTTCAAGAGGTTTACTTTGTGTCAGTTTCAGTTGGAAAGTTGTAATGATCTTTCCTGCTGTCCCAGCGATACTTTTCATGTCTGAAGTCTTTGTCATGCTAATGTATACATGTTAAACCTGGTTACACGCATACACATAGCCAAGGAAGCTGCCTTTTACAGCAGAAATCTGCTTCGGGAAATCAGCTTTCCGTAATCCCCCTCGTGGGTAGGGTTTCTGGTTTACATTATGTTTATGAAATCACCGGAAAATACAACTGTTACCTGGTTTCCTGCAGTAATTGCATGTAAACACGCTGCTTTTTGGAAATGGAGCAGGAAGTTACAAACTATGTAATGCCATATTTGAAAGATCCATGTCTTACCATATTTTAAACCTATTTTCCACTGTTAACAAGCAGTTGTTTATATAGAAAGAATGGCCGTCTATGTCCCATTAATAAACATTGAAATGAATTTGTACATCTAAAGGATTAAGATAAAGTTCATGCATGCAAGGGTTAGAGTAGGTTAAGGCTAGGATCTCTAGAATTATTACAATGGAGGGTCTATCCTCACAAGTACATGAAAACAGTAGTGTTCTTACAAATATAAGTGGATGTTAAATAGAGTAACATATTTGTTCGTCTACCAATGTTCCTGTGTGTGTGTGTGTGTGTGTGTGTGTGTGTGCGTGTGTGTGTGTGTGTGTGTGTGTGTGTAGGTGGACATGTGTTTAAGTGTCTGTGAATGCTGCCAGTAACTGGATGCTCCAATATGTCTATGAATATGTCTTGGCAGCCATATGAACCACTTGGCTGCTGAGTGGGAGAAGAGCAGAGGAGTAGGAGGGAGAGAAGATAGGAGGCCTGACCTTGCAGATGATTCAGTCAATGGAGTAATCACAACTATTCCTCCGAGTCTGCGGTACAAACAGGAGGTTACTAGCAAGGCTGCACTCACTTTATCTGTCTCTTCTTCTCTTCATTTATCTCCTTCTGTCTGTAAGTTTCAGACGTGTGTTTGTTTTTCTGGGGCAGACTAGGTGTGTGTGTATGTGTGTGTGTGTGTGTGTGTGTGTGTGTGTGTGTGTGTGTGTGTGTGTGTGTGTGTGTGTGTGTCCAACACTGATATAGAATCAGTTTTAACTGGTGTTTTTATGTGTCTCCAACATGAACTGGGTGGGGGGGGGGGGTTCAAGTGCCTACAATATCTAATGAGTTTTTTTTTCTCTCCTCATATGCAAATTTGATAATATCCCATAATGCACGTTTATTATTTCTGTTGTGTAATTAATGTGTGTGCGCCGCCTCTGACACATGGATTCTTCCCATAAAGCTATTATTTCTGTATTGTTGTGATTTTATTTTTTTTCATCCTGGGAGAAATGAGAAATATATTGTTATTGTTTCATTGTGTTTTTATGACCATCCCTCATTGTCTTTTATTATCCACAATATGGTACCATGGTGGTAAAAAAATGACTAATATGTAAGCACAGTGCAATTTTCCTTTTTACTGCAGTGTATCGTTAAGAACTGTTTCTGCCATTCTCTGTACATACAATATAAACTTTTTTTCAGTGAATAAATTGAGGCTAGATTCAAATTCTTGTAACAATAATTTCCCTTGATTGTGCTGCGTTAACAATCACAAGCAGTTGTGAGATGTAAGATGCATAATTTAAGGCAACTAATGAATATCCTATTTCTCGCTGCTACCATACAGCTGTTATGATATTACTGATTTAAGAATTCAAATTGAAACGCAGTTTTTTACATTTTTCTTTTTCTATTATAAATTATAAATGTGTCTTTCAGATTTATTTAGTTTAAATAAGAATACCTATTAAACACAAAACCTTTTAAAACATATAGTTTTTAAACATTTCCTTTCATAACTGGAGGAATGTTAAACCTCTGCAATAGCTACAGCCGTACATTGGCACAAGCTCAAAATGTGGCTCCCACATTTGCTGAAATGGCAGTGAAAAAGTACAATAAAAACACATCCTCCCTGTCTCCATCTCTTTAAACTTTATTCTTGACAGGTCAATGTAACGGCTGACCGGGATGTTTTGCCTTGAGCTGGCTGAACTTCTAATAACGTCCTATAATCACTCCTATTGTGACAAAGACGATAGTCAAGTTTATGATGTTCAACTCCAGGGGTGAGGCAAGTTTTTAGAATTTGGCCATGCATCACAGAGCTGCTAAATCTGTCTTCATCCTGAGAAAAGGGAGAGGCCTTTGAAAGAATCAGTCTAGTCTAAGTGGAAATATACCAGAAAGCGCATGCATCCGGGACAAAGACATCCCCTCATTTATAAATCACCTTTAGGGATACAAGTCAAATGAAATTGAAGAGGGAGAGGAGACCGAACTGTGGACATTTGCCCAGACTGTGAGGGGACGGAGGGAAGCTTTGACCCTGAATAATAAACTCTGGGGGAGTTTAAAAAGCAGCATCTCTGAAGTAGGTCTAGCTCTATTTGAACATCCCTGCCGAGCCACAGTCCATTTCCTTCAATATTACCTTCGATCGAGTGTCAATAGAGCAAATGTAGAGAAGCAGCAGTGTTTCAGCTTCTGCCTTGGTCACATGCAAAGAGCTTTTATACACAGAATTCTCCCTGCCATGTGGCATGAGACAAGGGTCTTATCTTTAGCCACTTTTATTTGCCTTTGCAAATGAGTCCCTTGCTATTTCGATTTGTACACATCCTTTTACTTATAGGATTTCAGTGTATGAAATATCTTGCTTTATTTCATTATATGCAGATGATATCCTTTTGTTCTTTAACAAGCGCATCAGTGCCAGTTTTGAATATGTCTCAAGCTATAAAGTTAACTTATCAAAAGATTATTATATTATAATATAGTATGATGATTGACAGTGAGATAGACCAATTGATTTCTGTGCTCGCCTCACTTAAACAGTCGACTGGAGGCTGGCATTCCACTGGGACTGATAGAGTTTAATCAAGTACGGAGAATATGGTCCTCTGCAGGTTTAGAAATACCATTTAAGATAACAGATACCATATGGTACAGGGAAACATTAGCTTTAATAGACAATAAAATGTTCGCTACAATTCTGTTATGATTTGTAGATATGTATAGAAGCGATATACAGTAATGTCATCACTACAAAACTGACATCACCGACATAAATCCAGTCGACATATCCATGGTGGTAACGTAAAGCCATCAAAACACAATAGGTCTCATCCTCGCATGATACACAACGCAGCATGTAACCTCGTGGGTGCTCTGCTGTATCAGCTTGCACCTTAACACTTTGAAGCCTGAGGGAACCGTAAAACTGTCTTTCGCCGCGCTCTGTCCGATCATTACTCACGCAGAAAGAGCTCTGCTGAGTCTTTAATATCCCCCTTTTGCATTCCCGCCATCATAATACTGTATAATAAAACCTTGTTTCTACAGTGATCAACAGCAGACTCTTTCAATTGGCTAGTTTGATTTCATTACTCCACGTTGTCTTCTTGACCCCTGCAGGCTAGACCAGTAGACCCTGTGATGGCAAGTGCAAGTGCATTGATATGAGAAGCAGATGGGCTTCGTGTGAACCCTCACTAGATAAAAAGCTAGTGTCAGGGGAGATCTTTTTTCAGCGTGGTGAAGTCTGAGTCACCTGTTTTGGGTTGAAGAACCTGCTTCCCCCTCTGGTCCCCGAGCTGCTGCCCCAATGGGATTTCAAAAGAGGAAGCGACGTAGTAGGAAAAATCATGGTCATAAATCTCAGCAGATGCGCAAGAAAAGGCAATTGTGCGAGGCTGACATGAACACACGCACACACACACATACCTGGGGGGTTCTTCCCTAAAGCTCTGGGCAACATCTGGTGAGTGCGTGTATCAGAGGAGAGGCTGTTCTCTGCAATGTGTGCGTAGAAGAGGGAGGAGGGCTAATGCCTTTCACTCTTTAGACCGTGGAGTGGGCTTTGTTTTGTGTGAAAGAGAGAAACAGAGAGAGTCAGAGATGAACTGGCTTACTGAAAAGATTACCAGATGAGGAACAGAGAGAGCATACCGTGTTTACCAGAACGGCCTCACCTCCCTCTCATATCAGATGGAATCCAAAGCGCTTTGTACAGCGAGTTATTATGTGAAATTGGGAGAAAATGTTTTAGGCAATAGGCCCACTGGTTGACCTTTAATAGCAGCCAGGGATGTGGCGTTGGATTAAGCCGTCACCACTGAGTTTACTAAACTTTAAAGACTGACATAAATCTGAGGGACTTGAATTCAAAGCATATTGATGTAAATATGTCGTTTTTCTTATATCTCACATATACAGATCAGTGAAGAAGACAAGCAGAAGAAAGTATTAATAGCAAATGTGTTCAAGCTGTATGAGCATAGTCTTAAGAAGAAAGAAGGCACACAGCAAAGAGAGAAATTCATGCCATACTATCTTATAAATGATCTCTTTAAGCACCATTTGTATTAGATTATTTCTTGATTTTGTTCAAGTTGGATCTTCAATCTTTTTCTGTTGACAAGAAAGAAGTTTGAAAATGGGATTTGTGGGATCAGACTAACTTTTTTTGTAAAGGTTTCTGCACTCTGAGTAAGTTGTTTATACAGTATATTTAGGTTTCAAATGTAGTTGGACTTAAGGCAAATCACTGCATGCTTGTTTGTTGAAAGTACTTTTTGTTATTATTATTAATAATAATAATAATAATAATAATAATAATAATACATTTTATTTGTGGAAAATCCAGTCCGGCTGCACTATTACACTCTCCAGAAGAAGTTACTCCCCATCACGTATAAATTACTATAAGAATTAATGTCTTATTATCTGCTGTATTTGGCTAAAAGTTATTTTAGTTTTAAGAAACTTTCTGTTGATCTTTTGAAATTGCATCTCTTATGAAGGTTGTTATGTTTTGGCTCCATTTAATTTTTACTAGATCTAATAACTCTCATCAAGATATTTAAAAGGGACTTTGCTGTGTACGACCAGCTCACCCTTGTGGGGCTGTTTGGCACATGTTAATCATCAGCTTGAAGGTCATACGGTAATAGCTCACCATCTGATATACCACGATATCACTGACCTCAGTGCACACCGTGAAATTAGGCCCCTTTGTACACAAAAAGTTTCCAACCAGGCTACAGTAGACCCCGACAGGGCCTGCTAATCCTGTACCAATTTACCATGAGGCCCTTCCCCATCCTACCACCCATGGAGCGTCACACGCTGCCTGGGACCAGCCGCAGCCCTTAAGGCGACGGGAGGAGAAGACTTCCCCGACAAACAAGGAGAAACAATCAATATAACAAGCCTACACATGTGCCGTGAGTCACCGCCTTGTGAAAGCTCCGGCTTGATGTTTTTACTCCAACATTTTATTTACACTCCAGTGGGATTTGAGGTCATCGTGGAACCTGCAACAAAGTACATGAAACAGTCTTTGGGTTTCTGCTAAGGTTATGATGCAACTTCATTACACTTTATTATGCTCCGTCTCCTCTGAAGCTTCACAACTTGTTTGCATGATAGTTACTTGACGCCGGTGTAATTTAGGCTTGTAAAAGCTGGTGGTGGTGTTTGTTCTTGCTGTGCAGTGACGAGACACGCAGGCAGGCTACCATTAGAGGTATTATTTTGGAAACAGAAGCGTGTGTGCAACCAAGGAGCATTCCCTTGTGGGCTGCATTGAAGGTAATGGGACCTGTTTTATTCCACACTCTCTCTCTCACACACACACACACACGCTCACACACACACGCACACGCACACACACACACACACACACACACACACACACACACACACACACACACACACACTACGGGGAGCATTCAGGACCTTTACTCACGTAAAGTAGCCCGTCAAACAGCCGGATTGAAAACAGAAGGTGTTCTGACGGCCGTTTGATTAGCGACACATGTGGAAAGAAAACATTACGAAAGTTTCTTTTCTAACAGAGGGATCCTTTGATTCTTCAAAAATGTCTTTGAGGCATCTGTCCTGCATGAGGCATCTTCTCATGCACACAATGTTATTTGCCCCTAATTACTTTAAGAAAGTCATGAGAGAGTCTGCACAAGTTCACTGCAAAGACAAGCTGAGGCTTTGTATAATGCACTTTTACTCTCAGTTGGCGGGCAAGCAAACAAATATATAATAAAGTCCAATCGACAAACACAATTTCATCTTGTTTTCATGTGTGGACAAGGAATTACACATACTTGACCAGCTTTGAAATGGTAATGCATTGTTTGAAGTATTCTGGTAAACAAAGTAGCACAACAAATGCAAATATGCGCTGCAGTTTTGATCTCATAATAATCTCTTCCCCCAAATTCAGAGCGGTTTCCATGTTTTCAACATCAAATAAACAAATTATTCTGCTGAGCATATAGTCGTGCGATAGCATCTATAATTAGCACTTCCATCCCTGTTGCTGGCTTCTGTTTTATCCCACTTTTAACTGTACAGATTATTATGATTCTGTGAAAGAGTTTCTGCCTTCTCACACCGAGCAAAGCCTTATTTTCTTGCCGTGAAACCAATGGCCGTGCAGTTTGCAGCTGCCATTCTGCTTCCCATACGCTAAATATATATCGTGCTGTCATTTATGTTGACATTTCATTTGTTTGCCTTGACACACACACACATTTGATCCATGTGCACTTGCTCCGCCTCACTGTCCCAAGGAATAAAAGACATGGTGCTCCAGCAGTATTTATGTATTTATGTATTTATACAGAATATCCTAGGCCACACGTTCTGCTGAAGGGAACAGAATGGCTCCAGCAAAGCGTCTCCGTTGAAAATCTACATGGGAATAAATCCTATAATCTCTCCCCAGTTTGCACACTAGACTGGCTGAGAGCAATTACTCTGACAAAGAAAGCATTTTTTCCCCTTCTTCCTCTTCATCCTCTCTGCCTTGTGTCAAATTAATCCTCTGAACTTTCCTAAAGATCTTCGTCTATTCCCTTTTCCTGCCTGAGAATGCAGCCACTCTGTTTTTTTCCCTCCCTTTCGTCTTTTTCAGATATGGCACCCGGGAGAGGAGATTGCCTTCCGAATGAAACAGCTGTCAAGAATTCCCAATGTCTCCATGCGCTTTCTCCCTCTTTGTTCTACCTGACCCCCCCTCATCTCCCAACCCCACTCACGGAGAGAGAAGGCCTTATCTTCTCTCGGTGGGATCCTCACAGGTGCTGAGTGATGGGAGCCCGGGAGGGTTGGGGATGGGGGTCCTCAAGAGGAAGAGGGAGGCGAGGAGAGGAGGAGTAAGAGCGGATTAAACAGAGGAGGGCAGGCGTTCCTTTTGACAACCGGGGAGAAGGGAGGCGGGGCGAAGCCGCTGTTGGTGATTATTTAACGATGGAGGAGGGGTGGGGTGGGGGGTGGGAGTCTGACACCTGTGGGGGAGTACACAGGGAGGGGGTGGAGCCTGCGAGAAAGGGGGTGACCATCTGTTGCAGTCACAGGCGATGGAGACAAGGGGCACCGGGAGCCTTCAGCCCAGTCCAAAAATGTTAATGGTGCGCCGATGATGCATATCAAACGCACATCTGCGAACGGAGCAGTACTCCGTCCTACTGTAACTACATGATTCATACCTGCATGCTTTGGATGTCGTATATCAGCGATTAGCATTATCACCTCGGGCTGTTTTATTTTCTCCTACACGTGATGCCGAAGTTTCATTATTGTTTCATTATTGTTTTATTGATTCTTACTTTAATTGACCTGGTAGCAAAAAATGCCCCCAAACCAAACAATCCATACTATAAGTGTCTCTAATTAGATTTTTGTTTTGTTTTTGTTTGAAACATTAATCTGAATTTGATTGTGGATGCAGTGGAGCAGGGATGATGAATTGTTTGTTCCACAGTAGCTGCCATACGGCAAGGTTACAGGACTTAACTTTAAGAAAGAAAGAGACTGGATACAACACACTGTACAGAGACACATAGTTAGTTAAGAGCAAGGTTATTGGGTGGATAAGACATTTGCATGTATATGGCATCGTGGTTTTTCATGCAGCATTAATAACATTTCCACAAGCAGAGAAATACTAAGAGCTGATTAGGTTGACAAGGAGGCAAAAATGTACTCATTTGGTTAAGGATATCGGGAAAGTTTGTGTTTTTTTAAAAGTATTTAACCCTAAACAAGTGCTTTCAGTTGCCTAAACAGAACACTAAACCGTTTTGCAAATATGTTTAGTATGAACATACTTGCATTTGCAGACTTTGCAAATACATCTGCCAAAAACATTTCCTTATTATGTTAATAAAAACAGGCAGCTTTACTTTTCTTTCAAAACACATTGCTTTTGCAAAATACTAATATGCAAACATCTTTACCAGGAGACAGCGTTACATTGGCAAAGAACAGAATGTGTGCTGGAAATGTTTGTTTGTCTCCCCGATAAAGACAATAAAGTCATTAAAAACTAAATAAACACAAACTTAAGTTTCTTTTTGTTCTTTGTTTCCTCAAGGTGCTCTTTAAATTTGATCATAAAACTTTTAGGTTAGCACAAATGTGTCCCTGAAGTTGCAATATTTTAGATGCGGAACAATGTAAAAAAACATTTTAATCGTCTCACTTTTTTCTACTCAATATTACATCTGTTCAAATCCAATCACGTCCTTCCAATTCTCCTTGTATGTAATCGCTCTGCCTCTGCACCCAAGTGTACACGAGGGTGGATTGTTCCTTTAACTATGTTTTGGATTTCAAACACATATTCCACATCTTCCAAGCAGATATGTTACAGACATGCTTCGATACTACAGCACATGTGGGGCCTCATCCCACTGAAGACCTGCGCCTGCCTTCTTCCCCACTGATAGTGAGTATCTGTAATGGTGACGCTGTTTTGTTTTTGCTGTCTCTGGGGATAGATAATGGGGAGCGCTCTCCTTGTGAGGCAAACGGGCCAGAAGAGGCTCTGTAAACATGGGGGAATGAAGATTAATCACACACCAGAGATGGTGTTCCCACTTTAATAATCAGTATTGATTACTGTCACCTTACATCTGCACCAACAGCTGCTGCGGGGGGGGGGGGGCGTCGCCACAGGCTGGTCCACCTTACACTTCCTCTGTTAAATTATTGTGTATTCAGTGGAGAATAGAGGTTTAGCAGGAAACACGCTCACAATAAATATTCTCTATTGTCTATCAAATAATAAAAGTACATGAGCTTAGTTTAGCTTTACCACCACACGGTGTAGACCAGACCTCAGGAACATGAATGTTTATTTTAAAAGGCTTAGGTTAAATCCCACTGGTCTCTTTCATCCAAATATAATACATTTAGCATTTTTTTCCCAAAGTATGAGACTACCATTGACCAGTGTGGCCATGCAAAGTAACCTTTGCTTTTAGTATTGGAAATGTGGGTATATGCAATCTGGCATATTGTTTTGCTCTTTTCAGGACAATCTAGTTTATTCACAAAATGTTAACAATGTTTGTCATTCAGGCAGATTCAATAAAGAAATATCCAACCTTCTTTTCAATTTAAAGTGATTAAAGGTCGGGTGCTCTTCTTCAAAAACCTATTTTCTTGTATTTGTTGAAATTCTCTTTACATCCCTTCACTAATAAATCAAATGCTCTGTGAAGAAAAAGAAAAAGAAATCCAGTATCTATAGCTGTCGCAGGACTGTGACAAGGGGGCGACCTGTCTGTCTTCCCTGCACACACTCTCTCCGTACACTCATTACACATCACCGAAGTCTTCCACAATCTGCTAGCTTGACAATACGCATGTTCGTGGTTTATGTTCATTATGATATGTTTACGTTCATGATCATTTTGGGGGAGTGGCTTTGGATGGGCTGTCACTGTAGCCAACATGGCGACTTTTGGAGCTAGTGACAATTGACAAAGGGTTGGCAACACTGGGGCCATTTCTTTTGGTTGGATATTTCTTCTACCGTACTCTTACTAACTTCTCAAGTTTACCAACCGTAGCTTTAAGGCTCCCTTTAAACTTTCAGATGTTTGATTTTGACACATGGCCTCATCACGTTTGTTAATTAAACACAGAAAAGAAAGCACAGGAGCAGAAACTGATATCCCCTAAAGCAACACACTATTCCAAATTAATTTCAACAGGCTGATCAAGGTTTTTTTGTAGCTAAGACAACAACAATAAATAGCTTATTAATTATTGTGTGTGATCAGATGTCCTTCCTGTGAGAAGCTGCAGTGGATTGTTTTCATTCTCTCCAAGTTTTCATAATGCTCGTAAAAGCAGAAGATGACAGGTGACATGTTTGATCATGTTTTGAAATTGGGGTTTGGAGAAAGAAAACATTGTCCCGCCCAAATGTGCATGTACCATGTGACACTTGCTGCGCTCGGCTTCGTTTACCACTGATTCACGGAAATAGTGAAGCCTGCCCCTGCCTGTAGTGGCTTATTTAGGCACCAGTGCTATACTACTGAAATGATTAATGAGATACAGTCGTTCAAATCCATCTCTTTATGAAAAGATTTCTCATATTTCACATGTGCATTCAAATTAAATAGTCAAAATGTATGTGTTTCCATGTTTGGAACACACTCAATGTTATTAATTAAGAATATGGCAGCAGCTTTTTCTTCCATCCTGCAGATGTTCGAGTGGGGTCAGGGGGGTTGGGGGACAAAAGGCTATTCATCCCCCTCTGTGGTTGTTGCTATTAATCCCTCCTTTTGCGCAAGGATTTTGCTTTCTGAATAAATAATACTTTTTTTTGCCAGCAGTCACGGGTCATAAGAACGGACTCAAGTTCCTTAGAGGATGGGCAAGCAAATTAGAAATGTATTATACGTCCCAATGTTGTGTTCAGGATTTATACCCAAGTAACATTGTCCACGTTTACAGTGGCGGTGAAACAAGCGTGTGGAGGAGAAATAAAAAAACAAAAACAACTTCAATAATACCTGACCTTTGACCTGAGGCTGAGGCGTGCTGTTGTGAAGGGGGTCTGCACAGACACGGGGCCCGTGGGTAATGAGAAAAGAACAGCAGTGGGGTTTCTCTGAATGAGAAAACGAAACGTTGTGACCCCAAGACGGCCTTTCCTCCATCTCCTGAGCCTGGGGCAGGAAGGCTGGGAGATTGAGAGCCAGTAGGGACCGTTTGATTGGCGTCTGCACCGTGTTGATATGAGTACAAACAGGAAAACTGATGTGGAATGTAACCGGTTGAGTGCAGCAGAGATAAAGGTTAACATGGGAGTTGTGAACTGATATATGTTACATTGTAGATAACAGAAATGAGGCCGTAGGTAAAAAAGACAATCGATTGGTAATTTATCAGCTGAAAATGTACAAGAGAACCAGGGGATTGCAGTTGAGATCGTTGCACTTGGCAACAGGGAATGCTGTGCTTTGCAACTTATTGTGTTGGAATAATTACACAATCATGTTGTCATCTGTAAGTACAAGCCTGCACGCTTGGCCAAGGTCCATTAAAACTATTCAAAGGGCTACACCTCTCAGATAATTATGTGGCAAAACAACAGATCAATAAAACCATTTATTTGGATTGGCTTTTAAAGTGGAGTTCATTCCTGCGTTTTTGTAAACATCATGGGGCAGAGAGCAAGGTGTAATATGTGATGATTGTTGCTATATGTGTGGACAGTAATGATGATGAACTCTTAGTCCATTGTTCATGCACTTACTGAACGTGTGCCATTATGGGATGATACGGATGCGGAAACAGCAGAGGGATTTAGAAAATGTATCTGTAAACACGCGCAGCTGTGAACGGAGACTAAATTATTAAAACTGGACTCCAACTATTTGAGTTATCTCTTTAAAAGCACAAGGATGTGACATCAGTCAATAGATAACTGCCTTTTAGATTACATTAGGAGTAAACAAGCTGAGATGCTGTCACTATTATAACTGCTGCTCCCTTGCTATCATTACTGGTCGAGGGCATAAATAATGATAGGCTACGTCGCCAGAAATATGACTATGCCTGCTATTATTCATATCAGAAATGTATCTCTGATTTTAGGTCAGCCCTCCTGACAGCACTGGCCTGTCTGCTTGGTTTTGAGGTGTGAAATGTTATATGATTGCCATCAAAACAGGGATGTGAGAGGAGAGAAAGAAGGGGGGGGGGGCTTCGACGAGAGTGTAATTGTGTGTCATTTCACTCTGCTTATCTCTGTTAATAATCATCCCTGTGTGGATGTATGAAAATGTGCTCCTACAGTGTCAGAAACATCAATCAGCATGTCTAATGGAGCACACGGGTCAATGAAAAATACATTGGCTGATTCAGATGTGATGGGGTGAAACATAGGCCTTCATACTTCAAATTATTTATGGTGGTATCTCTACAAAGAGGAAGCAAAGCGGTCAATGTTATTCATTTTTCACATTTCGACTGACCCGACTGCGACAAAGAAACTTTAAAGCTTAATTCCTTCTATTAAAATCTTGTTTTTCCAGGTTTCGCTATCAGTTCTATTGGTTGTGGTAACATTTAGCTTTTTTTCTTTTTTATAAACCGAGGTTAGTCAAACACATTTGGAGAATAAAACAATAACAATAAAACTATAAAAGTATTGACCAATTTATTTGTCTCATAACAGACACCTTTTGTTTAATCGTTATGGTCATCTTCTCCATTTTTCATCGAGTTACTTGAAATGAGCGAAACAGCGCCCCTCTAGGTAACATTAACGCACCCTCATCGAAGTCTTTGAAGGCAGCACAGGTGGAGCTGTCATCCTCTGATTAAAAATGTGCTAAATTATGAACCGCGAAACTGTGAATGGGCAGGAGTCTGGAGAAGAAAGTAAATAGTGAAGCCTGTGGCCTCACAACAAATAATATATAACGTTAGAAGATGAGACAACCGGGAGAATTAACGCCAGTTGTTTCAGTGTTGCTAATGTTACCGGCTAGCTAAATGTTTTTGTAAGCGCAATTATCTAGCACCGGTAGCGCGAGGAAACGATGACTTCTATAAACAAACAAACAAAAAGACCATTACAGCAAGTGCAATGGGACATTGTAAGACACGGATAATTTATCACTATGAAAGAAATGTGAATGAAAAATGTGAGTCATAAAACCCTTCTGTCTGTCTATACTGTCTGTTAGCTAAATGTCCCGTTGTGGCTTTCCGTGTGTATTTGACTCACTTTCTGTGTGGTTGTTGATGTTCTGTTATTATATTATGTAGCCTACTTGTATCAGTTGTTTGTTTGGACACTGAAGCTGTTGTGTTGTAAGCCTACCTGCTGTCTATATGGACACAGTCAGGAGGACAGCGCTGTAAGGGTTTTGAATGGTTTGCATTTGTTGTCTGTGTGTGATTTGTGCATGACCCAAATGTGCACAAAGGTCTGCTGTATTTTGTTTGCGTATTCATTCTCGTTTTTTGAAGTTGTGATGTGAGCCATTAGCTGACTCCATTGTATATTGTTACAGTGTGCAAGTTATGTATTTGATACAGGCATTGATGATTGGACCATTTCAGTATTCAGTACTGGCCTCTACCTGTATCAGAGTATAAGCTTTGTAACACTAGCTTGTGTGTATATATATATATATATATATATATTTGCATAATAAGAAAATACAGGTGGAGTCATGTAGCTATGATGATGTGCATTTTCTTTTTCATATGACCATCAAGCCACTGTCTGAAAGTTGACTGATTGATAGTGAGGTGGATTGTTGTATTGTGTTGCAATGGTGTAGTTTCACAAATCAGATTTTGGTAATATGATTTGAAATCCACGTGAGGTGTATTTCACATCTGCATAAGGTTTAAGTATACTGTTGGCTACAGCGTTAACTGGAGCTAGCCTGTCCCTTAAGTGAAGCAAGAGCGGCCTTTTTATTATTGAACCAATAGCTTACAATGAGTTTGTTTTTAAGTTTTTATCACATCTTACTTTATCTTCACATTATGCTGCTTTGGATGTCCCATTAATCTCATAAGATTTTCCTAATCCAAAATATATTTGTGAGTAATAAGGTTTGCTAAATGATAAAACTCATGTGCATATACCATAATTGTGTATTCATATGTACATCTCACCCATGGCTTGCCTAGCACTTTCCAGAATTGTTTTAAATCTTCCTCAGACATTCACTCATATTCCACAAGACACTCACACACAGAATGTTATGTTCCATGTTGTCGGACTTCCCTTAATCAATATTTATTGAAATACTGAGGACCGTCTCTTTGAAACAACCTAGTTCCATCACTACAGTCAACATCTACGTTACGTTATTCAAAAAGCATCTGAAAAGCACTGTAATTAGCACAAATCTATAACACTTCATGGATTTCATTGTAAGGCATCTCAAGTTGTAAAGATACACTTCTATGTCAATTTTGTAATGCTGCTTAATCATTCAGTTTTAATACATTTACCTATATTTTTGTCTTTCAATCCTTTTTTTCTTTTTTTAAAGCGGCATGTTGCTGTTATGAGAATAACTGGTCCACCTTAAAGGTCAGCCCACCTTAAGTGAGCCTGAGCCGTGGTTGTTGCTAGCTTCAGGGCTAACAACTTTCACTCTAATTAGCAGGTGGCAAACAAGACACGACAGGAACTTTGCTTATGTGTTGTTGTAACATTTATTCACGGCCAAATAAACAGTAAACACACTGCAGCTATAATATCTATTATGGCTATAATATATCCTTTTGTAGCAACTTTAATAAGAACATTTTAACGGGTAGTTACTAGTTGCCCATAGCTTTTGAAGAAGGACTATTATCATTTCTCTCCTTTTTTTCCACAATGTAGTAGACCCAAGTAAAAATTAACCACAATTATCCATTTTAATTGAACGTGAGGCTTTATTACTGAGCTAACTTCAAATAAGGGCAGGTCATAATCATGGCTGTGGGCTAACACATTAGTGAGTTAGTCAGTACTGATAAGATACTTACATAAAGGAAATAAAGGAAATATGAGTTACCTTTAAGGCTAAGATTATTAGAATAATTATCGAACTACCATCACCGTGATAAAAAGTTCCAGTGTCCTCTGTAGCCACTTTAAGACCAAGCTAATGGCCAATACCCTTTTAAAGCAGGATAAGGATTAGCATTTGTCTCCCTCTTTGCACAGAGTAATCCAGCGATAGGCGAGGGTGATCAGATTGTATCACTGGGCTGAGTAATCCACTTCACATGTTCCTTTATAATAATTTTAGGCAGGTAATCAGCAATTTACAATGGATTATCTTTTCAGAGTAACCTTGCCAACCCTGTTAATCTATTACAATTCACCCAAGTGTAATTTCATATTAAGATGGGTGACAATTCATTAGGTGGGTGTACTGGCTCCTGAGTGCTCAACGCGCCACAATTACAGCCCATAGTGAAGGGCCCTGACCCCGGAATGGGCCTGCAGTCACGACGACCAGTAACGCTAATGGAAGTAGAGTGAGGGGACAAGATGGCCGTCATACTCTCGACGAAGGGTCTGACCGCCCTGACAGGTGAGGACGGGCCTCTTGTAATAATTTAGCGAGGACATGAACTGGAACATTAGGGATGACCAGAGAAGTGGAGATCGGATGGAAAGTGAAATGGGTGCAGACTTGTCGTGGAACGAGGCTCAGATGGTACATCTTTCTCAAGAGAACTGTTTGCGGGTACAGTACGTTAAAGCGGAGTAATAGTTTTAAATGTCTTTCAGCATAACGGCTGAACGCCTTGAAAGCTAAGATAAATGAGGCCGACACAAGTTTTATAGCCCAGTGACATTAAGACATTACACCACCTTTTACATGCGATAATTTACTTTTAAGTAGCGGTACTCCATGAAGCCAGCATGTCATTCATGTGGATTGCAGACTTTAATTTTAATAGCTGAACATGTTCTTGCCATTTCTTTTCCCACCTCTGTTTTCTCAGCTGCATGGCCACACGGTGTTTCATTTGACTCCAGAAAATTAAATGAGAGTACAGTACAGAATCCAATTCTTCCGTTATTTATATGCAAACTCTGTTAAGCATGAGATTTATTGAAATTAATAAACCTAGGAATTTTGATCCAGCAGATTAGAGTTGTCAGAATGTGAGAGTCTTGACCAGATCTGTCTGGTGAGTTTGTTTTTGATGACACTAAGGTATGTGATTTGTCGATAGTGTTTGAAATTCCTCGAAGATAGAATGCATCCACAGACATGGACACGGATGCAAAGACATTTCCCTGCAGGAGCCTTCTGTTCTGTCTCTCCAAGTGCTGGGGGAATGTGATGCTGTACAATAGAAGCTACAGTCTGTTTTGAATTGTGTCTCATGAGTGGAATATAGATGACATCCTTGGCAACATTCTAAAGAGATAACGGAGTCGGACACAAGGAACCCCATTGAGTTGGAAGGAAATGGCTCCATGCAAGGTGTGTGTGTGTGTGTGTGTGTGTGTGTGTGTGTGTGTGTGTGTGTGTGTGTGTGTGTGTGTGTGTGTGTGTGTGTGTGTGTGTGTGTGTGTGTGTCATACTTCTCTAATCTAAATGTGATCTATGTTTTTTCTCTCTCTCTGGTTGCCAAGTTGATCAGCTGGCTTCATTTTTCCTATAGATACTGCTTTTTCGCGAACATAAGCAACTGCATCATTAGCACACAGAAAGCAAACAACAATGTGCTCTGTCTGTCTACGTATACGGTCACAAGGTAAAAACAGAAATACACAATGAAAGAACCATATCTTATCAAGCCAAGTCTACGATTGAGTCCTAAAACCTTATAAAACCAGTGATAACAATCTGCCAGTGCATTATGAATATTGTTATTCCATTTTATTCCATGAGATATGCATCATCAACCAAGGAATGGAGCAGGTCAGTCCAATAAAATGTAAATGCAAGTTAAACACAGTAGACTTTTCATTTATTTACCTTAATTCCAAAAAATAATGACTTAACATAAGTAAGTTTTTGCAATGTCAATGCGCTCTTTAGTGAAGAATACAGTTAATGTATTAGATAACTTATCAGTTTGAAAATGGGGGTTTTATAGGCCTCAGTTCAAGTTGTGTTACTGAAGAAAAAAGTGCTGTAGCAAATAAAGGATAAAAGTACTCACCAAAAGAGTAATTAAAAATGGAACATGAATCTGAGAAAATGGCACGCCACACTATCAAGAGAATAGCAAGAGAACAAGAAAGCTGACTTCAGTCATATCGCTGATGGCAGCAGTTACTGACACAAGTTTAGTTTCCACCAAAGTTTAATTATACTCAAGCAGGCACCCATTGAGAGAGACGTGTCACACCACCTCAGGGGGTGTTGAATCTCACAGGTTAAACATAGAGTGAGAAGTGTGGGCCGCCACTCCACCTGCTCTCCTCCATTATACTCAGCGGAATGTATCCGTGAGCGAGCGATGGACAGACTCAACGCGGACAAGCGGACATACTGTACACACAAACATTTACATGGACATATGAAGAAAATGATTTGTCTGGATACTGGTGGGAGGTTACAGCTGTCTGCTTTTATTTCACACCAATATTTTCAGTGCTTAGCATTCAGTGATGGAATTGTCTTCCCTTCAGACACCGCAGACCCCTGAAGGCTGTCCTGACCACAACATCTCATATAAGAGTGGAAGGAATGGAGGAGGAAGAGAAGGACAATGTGACAGACACAGAATAAGACGCAACATAGCCGTGTTTCACTGTCAAGCAGATGCTATGATGCAAAAGCATATCCAAGCAAGCATGCACAGTCTCCCAGACCTCAGTAGTGCTGTCACTGTTTATCACAATCAGCTTATTCAATGCTAAATACAAAACAAACTGCACCTGACTTGTGATTTCTCATCATCACAGATTAGAACACAAATAAAAAAGGATGATGGAAACTCTTAAATGCAAGGATGCTGTAAGTGAACTGACTAGTGAGCTGTTTGGAGAACACAAGGCTAGAGAAAAGACTAATGTGTTTTGAACATTTTAACAAAGACTATAGAAGTAGGGGATTAACAGGAAGTCGTAGGCAGGCTGTTGGTTTGCCTCTTGCTTGTCACAATTGTTCGCTACTCCCAGATCTTGACAATAGGGTGGATTGTGGCGGAACTGGGATGAGCATGTCACAACCGCCATTTCCACAATTCCTTTGCGTGTTCTTAGTCACAGGCATACCAGGATAGCGTCTCAATGGGTAGCTCATCTACCGAAACCCCATCAGTGACATGACACTCTGGAAATTATGGGAGAACTGTCAGGTTGACTGTATCTATTACATAAGAGGTCGGTGGTGGAAACCCAGCTAGTCGGAAAGACAGAAGGCAAAAGGAGAATTTTCAATGATTTCACACGTGATTTGTTCGGGCAGTTTATCTAAACCCTGAAGCGTTTCCTCCTTCACTTTAGTTTGTTCAGGTGACAACATCCGGGTTACCATTAACTGCCCCACGATGTGTGAAATACACTTGTTTCTTTGCCCAAGACAACTGCGGTGTAGTTGTGAGCGAGATGTTAATCCAAGGCAACAATAGGAAACAACCAAAAACACAGGTTTTTATGAGTGCAAGGAGGAAGCTGTTGACATCTGAGATGGCAATTACGTATTTTGTGGACAGTCTAGCACAACACAATAAGTGAAATCTGGACTGATGCGCAATTTCAGCTATTTCTTTGGGAAAGCAAAATCACAGCAGAGAATGCATTAAAGTCCATCATGCTTATAATCATGTGGGATAGACGGGGGGTTGAGACGGAAAGTGAGAGGCACCAGAGCCAGAACTCCTCCACCAGTGATGCTGAGCCCCACTTCATCCATACATGGAGTCATGAGGGGGGGGGGGGGGGGTTTAAGGCTAGCTGCTGCAGCTAAGCTTCCACCACTGTTGATCTGTCTAAGAGCAACAAGACAGCCGCATGGAGAAAGAGAGAGAGAGAGAAAGACAGAGGGGGGTGGCAGTGAGGGGGAGTGAGGCTGGATTAGGAAGATGGATTTGGATGCTGGTGAAGGGTAGCCAAACGGTGAGAATTAAGGGAAACAGTGAGCAGTAGGGCTTATCAAGGCAAGTGAGATTTAGCAAGGCCTGTAAGTGGTCTTCTGCTGGATGCTGGGCAGGAAAGCCTGGCCCAGTATGCTTGAGTGGGAGGAAGACTCACATCTAACCTCCCACTAAACACTATATGCCTGCACATAAAAGCCTTTTTATTGAGCAATTGAAACATGTTTACTTCTCTAGACTTTAATTTTCCTTTTTAAGAAAGAATTGATATCCTCTGCAGTGAGATGGTACGTTCAAGACATTTTTAGGGTTGTTTGTGTCTCTTTAAAATCTGCCTCGAGTTCATTCAGTTGTCAATCTTTTTTTGGCTCCATCTCTGAGTGTCCATGGTTACAGCAAAGATGAAAAATAATTCAACCTATGATTAAATAATCATACCTTCCTGCTGATTGTGGGATATGGCTCTCTGGTGCATTTTGAAATCTGTTCAGAGATTTCATTTTGTAAAAAATAAAAAGATTTCTGAATCTATGCGGGCATGCAAAAACAACCACTGGAAACGCTTTTCTTAAAATGTCGTTTCAAACTGACAGACCTCTTGGACTTAACAAAAGATTTGCTGAATATTCAGACATTGCTGTCAACCTCTTGGTATTAGTGTCAGAGCAGCACGATGCGGAACACTGACCTGTTCTTTGCTTTGGCATAAGAAAACAGCAAAGAGGGCATCTCAAACATGCAGGATTAGTCTCATTTTAATATCAAGCACATGCACCGAATCCGCAAATGTGGGTGCCAAAAAACAAACGTTTTCCATAATTCAACCAAGTGTAGCCGAGAAATGATCCATGACCATGTTTCTTGTTTGTGAATCACTATAATTCCACCTCAGAAAGTGGATTGTTTTTCCAAGACTACCTGATCTTTCATCTGTAGTCTGAATTCATCCCATTTGATGGATTACCGAATGTCCCGTCTCATCACTGTTACGTTTCTGAGACCACTCATGCAACCAGTTTTCTATTCCGTAAATGTATTGTGGCACAACAACGTATCAGAAAGTTGGGCAAACTAGAATACATTTCAATACCAAAGGTTAGAAACTATCTTAAGCTGACAGACGCATCACTCGTTTGTCTTGCTAAGAAGAGCTTTAATTTTCACTTCTTTACTAAATAAAGAGTGTGAGCTAATACCTCGAGGCATGTAGCAGGATCATTTACACTAGTGAGATGAAAAGGGTGTCGGGGAATTAATTACGGCATTAAAGGTGCAGATAGCAACAGTCTCAATGCCTCTGAGAGAAGAAAACAGAAGAAGAAGAAAGGGAAAAAGAGAGATCGGTGTGTCGAAAGTTATCTCTACCCTGCAGCACAATGGGAGTGTTAAACACAGCTAAACACTTCAAAGTGTGATTCGGTACAGGGAGAGGCGCTCAGCGGAACGACCTCTGCTTTACGTCTGCACGCGAGTATGGTTATAGATCACCTCCACTCTCTCCCTCTCTTTCTTCTAGTTCCAACTTCAGCAGATGTCGCAGAGTTTCCATTCTTTCAGTTTTTGTTCTGCACGTGAAGGTACACGGGAAGCCGACGCTCCTCCATCTCCAGCTGATTGCTGGGACGTTATTGCTTTGACTGAGGGTGACAGTAGCTGTCATGGCTGTCAAACGACCCGGCCTGCAGCATATCAAACCGCAGGTTATAGTGTGACTGGTGACATGCTCAATCAGCCATTAAAGAGAAATCACTGTCAGCGGTACATGGCTGCCGACAATCCGTCATCATAGGGAGGAGGCTCATAGGCCCAATTGGACTCAAGGTGATTGCAAGGAAAGTGCGTGGTTTATGGTTGCACCAATATATGAGTTTTCTGTTAGTATTATTGGTCTTTTATTACATTTTGGATATCAGCCAAATCATGTGGTCCTCTTCCAACATGATTGAGATTCCTGTCTGGCTTCTGACAGCCCTCACTGTGGTCATTGTGCGTGTCCCGTGTACTCTCCCCCTGTGGTGTTCTGGCTTAATGTCCACCTAGACAGGGTCCCCATAGGTTTGTGTGCTCACTTCACCCTGAGGGTCACCCATGCTGCAGTCCGAATTTGCCTTTTGGAGACTAAATTCTGAAGAAAGGGACTGTGATATTAACCAATCCAAGAAAACAGATGGTTGCCACACAATGTAAACCATAATATCATTTGAATTCTTGTGATTTGATGAGACTCACAAACTCCATATAATGTGTAGATAAAGAAAATAAATGACTAAATAAAAAATAAAGGGCATGAAAATACAGTAAAGACAAAACGCTTTTACTTTTGCATTAATACCAAATGTATCAACCTTTAAAAACGGTGTCCTGTCAAAACTGTGTCCTTTCTAAAGCTAGTTCACTCTTGGTTTGGGAACAATAAGCAAAACAATAAACTTTT
>NC_041374.1:14885625-14888125 GCF_900634415.1 Cottoperca gobio
TGAGGTCTTTCAATAATGGAGTTCACTATTAATCATCTCCCTCCCATGTCCGCTTTTTATTTCATTGAGAAACCATTCTTCTCAAACTCTCTGCAACTACCACTCAAGTAACTCTCTTCCTTCCTGCCTCATAATTAGTTATCATTGGGAATTGTGTATCTGCCCTGAATGCTTTGGAATAAATGGAACCCATCAACAATGTAATGATTGATGCTCGCCTTGATACAATTATTTAATTTTCAGGATCCGATGCAATTAGATTTGAAAGACGATTTTCATGAAAATGGGAGGAATCAAAGGTCCAGCCAAATGCTCCAATTATGTACATCTTCGTAGACATGACAACACACGTCAAACTAAGAGAATTAGTGGTGAGATTGGAGGCCGTTTTACACAAACAGTAATGACACTCCTGACTTGAATCAAGTTTTATTTCAATGTGAACACGTACGGTAGAAAATAATTTGCAGGAAAAAAAAGGAACTGATGTGTTCTATTGTACTGTTTTAATCAGTTTTGAAATTGCATTGTCCATGGTTATGAATAGACATAAGCTCCCAACAGTGTCTCTGAGAGTTACTGTATGTCCTCGTTGGACCATGTATGTCCATGTTCAGTGCCACAATACTCGGTAATCAAAAAACCTACTGTAGTTGTCATGAGCATCTATAGTATAAAAGTGAGATTTCTTTAAAAATGTTAGCATTGGACGCAAAAAGAAGCTTGTTATTGAATGTAATCTGGGGTCTGGCAATAGAGCGGTCTCCCACACACGAGATAAATACTGTACATGTGCCGATGACAAAAAATACATCCTGTGTGTGTGTGTTGGATTTAAGTTCTACCCCAAATTGTTCACTTCTGCTTCAATGTAAAACTTTTATGGTGTGTAACAGAGAGAGTGGAAAAGAAGGTGGATTACTGCATGCAATGTTTCTGTGGGCTATTAATAACTCAGAAGGCTGCTTTGTCGCCCGCCCGAATCTGTGATATTTCTCTAGTAAGCTTACCTGTTGTGGGTTGACACACGCATCAATATTAATAATACTTGTGTAGACTAATCTTTATCTGCAACTTTGCAGAACTATCTGGTTTACCAGAATGATTAGCAAATTAAAGCTGCGCAGCATTCGAATGTTGATCTATAGAATATAAATGTCAACGTTATGGATGAAACTTGAACTATTCGATACAGCCCTAATGACTGCTACTGCTAAAGTAGTTTCCAGTGTGTACTGATACTTGTAACCCAAGCAACAGCTACTCCACCAGATCACTTTATTAAGCCAAGTTATTTAGCAAAACTCAATCTGGCAGCACTTGATGGACTGCTTTATAATTGGCAAGCATCCAACCTTACTGTATAAACCAACCTAGGGGAAATATATCAACACGTTCGTCTGAATGTGATTGGAAATTAAACGTTATGGATACACGCATACAACCAGAAGAAATCAGATTCACGATCAATTACGGCCATGTTTGACATGGTTGATATTTGCACATCTCCAGTTTATTCGGAAATGTTTTTACCTTACTTGCTTCAGATTGTCTTGCTAATAGATGGAATCCAAACCTTAACAGCTTGCATTGATAGATTTGTCTAGCTAAAAATAAGGATTTAAAGCTCTAAACCAGGGGTGTCAAACTCATTTTAATTCAGGGGCCACATGCAGTACAATTTGATCTCAAGTGGGCTAGACCAGTAACATCACAGCATAATAACCTGTAAATAACCACAACTCCAAATGTTTCCCTTCGTTTTAGTGCAAGAAAGTACTTTCTGAAAACGTTCACATTTAATGAATTATCTTTTTACTAAACATTATGAACAACCTGAAATTTATTATAAAAAAATGGAGCAATTTCAACAATAGTATTAGTTTATCATTACACATGTTCATTACAACGTACAGGTCACAGTGTGTCTACAAAGGCACAACACATTTAGTCACAGGTATCTGGAACAGTATTTTACTTTATGATCAAAACAACTAATTTTTACACTTTGCAAAGTCGTCCCGCGGTCCGGATTGGACCCTTTGGCGGGCCGGTTTTGTCCCCTGGGCCTTATGTTTGACACCCCTGCTCTAAACTATGTAATGAATGTCCTCATGTATTGTCTCTTCTTCAACAAACTAAACAAGGTTATCAAATTGGCCATGATGTTGGCAAGAAATACCAAAAACTGTGGCGTACTCAGAAATGACTTAATCTATTCACTGCATTTATTACCGAGAAACCGTTGCCTAAGCACAGCCTCTGTTTCTAGACTGAGGGGCGCCCTGAATGTAACACTGTTGCAGGTTGTGTGAGCATGTGCCAGCAAGTCCTGCTCATCATGACTTATTTACATTGTTTACTCTGACTGTTCCCCAAAGAAGCCAAGCAGGGGCACCGTTGCAGAAGGAGGGGGTGGCTGAACGATTCAGAGGCCCCTGCGCTCAGCAGGGGCCCTGGAACATGTCAGGGATTTTGCATATTTATAGTCGGAGGTGTT